>NW_024387066.1:121817-189394 GCF_900408965.1 Simochromis diagramma
GCTGGTCGCGGGAGTTCGAAATTCAAGCAAATGCGCTCTCCATCGAGGAAATAGCCGTTCCATTCCACAATGTTGCACCTGTCTGGATCCAAGCGTCGTAGCTGCTCCAGGATGAAAATTTCCAGTTTTGCCTGGAGCAGAATTTCAGGGTCGCTTTGTTGACTTTAACAGCAACAGTTTTGTTGTTTTTTGTATCGCGACATTTCGTTACAAACCACCGCTTCCTTCTCCAAGGAAAGCCTCCACCACGTGGTATCTCCCAAATGGTCCCTTTAGATATTCCAAGCTCATCTGAGCCGAAGGATGGGTTGGCTGACATGGTGGAATGTGTCTGTTTGCGCTGTGAATTGGTGAGAAACAAAACTGAACTTGTTTTGGTTTCTCTCGTAAATTGCTCTCAAAACTTCTCAAAGGGTTTTGTTGCTGCAGGTCAACGTCCGTTAAGCATAAAGTAACAGGTGACGCTCCTAGTTATAGGTTTTGGGATCAAAGCAAAGTTATCACGTCACAAAGCGATCGAAGCGATGGAAGGGATTCTAATATGTGCGCATGCGCACATATTAGAAGCGATGGGAGGGGATTCTAATATGTGCGCATGCGCAAACACGTGCTTGTTTGTGTAATATTGTTCACACTAAACTTGACCCTAATCAATTTAATATCAGGTCAATCAAAGAAAATGTTAGTTTTGGAAAATTTTAAAATGACATAACTGACAGTTAAAACATTTTTGTTCATGTATTTGTATTGGTCTTCGGGGTTTTTTTTGCATACCATGTTAAGCTTTTCTGTATATAGTCATGTCGTAGATTTCGGAGCAAACAAGAAATTGAATTGGATTTTAATATTGCAGTGCTTGAATTTCGGATTTGGTGCTTAAAACTTCTTGACAACTGTAACCGTATTTCATTCACCACAAATAACTATCTGATTGAATAGTTTTTCTTATCAGATAGAGAAATAAAACGAGTCGCAAAGTCTAAAAGCAAACATTTGTCTGCCTGGGCTGTACCTCTGCACGTTAGTCTGTTTCAATGTGTGACCCCCCACCCCCTCCCTGATCAGTCGGGGGTGAGTGCGCTAATGTGCCTGGAGGCCGTTTTAATGAGGTTTGCTGGAAAAGGAAAAATACAAGAAGGATTTGTACGTTTTCACAACGGGGGAGTTGCGTAAGTACTAGTAAATAATTTTCTCGAGTGTGTACGTTACACATGTTATTTGTTTTAAAATTGGTATTATTATTTTGCTAGCTAGCAAACTCGCGGGATAAAGGATTGAAGTGCACTCAGTGCGATACAATACGGTGGCGCTATTCTAACAGTTAGTTATTGCAGGGTAACTTGTAGAATATGCTGTGAATTGAACCAAGATTACACAGCAGTAGCAGTAATACGAGTTACTTCCCTCAAGTGAAAGCGTTAAAACGTTAGCCCGATGCTTAACTAGCCAACGTCAGGCTTTCTGATTGAAGGCTAAAAGCGACGTTGTCACCAAGTAAACAGAATATTGATGATATTTTTGTGTATCGCTGCAGCCTTTTCAAGTATTAACCTGGTGTCTTTGGGAACAGCTTAGGGGGAAATGACGGTAATATGACTGAACCATATGGGAAGAAAGAATAGGCACTTTTTGTGCTAGCGAAGTTTCCTCGCTTTCATTCAAAATCTGTTTATCATTAAACAATTGAAACATAATGGCTTCAAGCTGACATTGAGGCCTGTGGGGCACTATCAGCCACTGAGACAGTAGACAAGTGACTATTTCACACTTTAAGGCTGCCTGTTTATTTAAGGGAGATGAACAGTACATTATAACTGTACATAATAATATCAATGATGATAGATTAAATAAATGGGTTTTTGAAAGACGCTTGTGCATTTTTAAAGTCTAAAGTGTTGAATTGATCTGAGTATGTCATCTGTTCAAAGCCTCTCCCAGTCAGTGCTGTTCTCTATGCCTGTCTTACTCTACATGATGTTATTAGCAACAAACACTTTAAAGGTGATAATTAGGTCTACAACAATAACACAGACTGCAATGTAGTTAAGCGTCTTACAGTTAGTTTTGAATGAATGAACTTAAAAAACAACACAAGCAAAGATCTGTCTCCTCCTGTTTTTTGTGTCACATAAGAAAGAAGCATCAATATCTGATGAGAAGACTTATTCATTTGGCCTTTCACGTGCTCTTACTCAGGTGATGCGAAGTGAAATATGCATCCTTTTTATGGTAATGTGCTGGAAAATGTTGAAAATGGACATTAAACGTGCTTACAAAGTGCTTGAATTTGACCCTGAAAGGTGTATGAAGCCAGAAAAAGTCACACTTGGAGTAAAAACCTCTCATAGCAAGTTAAGCATATTCAATTGATTTGATGCTTTCAGCACAAAATTTAGCCACACAGTCAGGACAGCGTCTGCTTTACCTTCATCGGTAAACGTGTTTATGCAGTACATAGTAACAGTGTGGCTGAGTCCTCTGGTTCAAATCAGTTCCAGTACATTTGGAGATGTAAGTCTTAACCTTTCACATGCATCGGGAAGGAAAAAACATTTGATCTTCACAGTACTGCCGAAGTGCAGCGATACATTGTGAAGTGCACATTTGCATTTCTCATACAGTACCGAGCAAAAGTCTTGAACCACCCCCTTATTTTTTCGTGTTTTGCCAGGTCAGTCTGTGTTAACGGTGTTATTAACTGCATTCTTCAACTAAAGAAGTGAGAACAAATGATGTGGGCTTTTGTTTTGCAATAGGCTGCAAGTAAATGTGTACAGATACAATTTAAAATTGGTTCTTTGTTAAGTTTTCTGGTCCTTTCCCTGACTTAGGTGTCTGTTTATGTTTGAATGTTTCAGAGATTAGTGTGAAGGGTCTTAACAGACAAAAAGTGGTCAAATACAAGCCCTGGATTAAAAATCAGAAACACTTTAAAAAGCCTGGAGAGCTATTCCTTAATACCACTTTAAAGATTACAGGGAAGTCCGGATCCCTGGAAGCAAATGAGGGATGGCTCAAGACTTTTGCACAGTGCTGTACATGTCATGTTCCCTGTTTTATAGCTCAGCTCAAACTGACACGTTCTCACTAACTGCTTCTCATTTTCTCCACAGTAAACTTTGACCACTTCCAGATACTGCGGGCCATCGGGAAAGGAAGCTTTGGAAAGGTAATGCAGCCTCCATTTTTCACGCGACTTGTATATTGTTTGCCCTTAATTACCCACCACAGTCGTCATCTCTAAAGAATCAGTGCAAGCGAAGCGAAATGTGCTGGGATTACACTTTAGTTCTCGTGTGCTGCTGTTATTTAATAACAGTTATAAATGCAGCTTCTGTAATTATTTCTATAAAGTCAGTTAGAGGAGAGCCGATTTCTATTTCATCTCACTCAATCTAGGTGGGAATTTTGACCCCACGTCTCAATTTAATTACACAGCAGCAAAATTCTGCGGCTCTATTTGTCATCGCGCTCAACGGTTGGGCTGAAGGCAGGAGGAGAACTTAGTGCTCCTGCTGTTTTTTGAACACTTTAACAGCTAACAACTTTTAGCTTCCTGTTGAACACACTTAAGTGGGGGAGGTGTTATTATTAGTGGTAAATGATTTGTGTATTTGTTGGACGCACCTCAGAGCAACAGGAAACATGACACGACACGCTCCAGTAACCTGCAGTCTTTACAGTGAGGACACACAAACATTAACCCTCTGCTCCTTACAGAAACTCTCTAAATCCCGTAAGTTTCTTGACTGCCACTTGGAAAGTTGAAACTTCAGCTCCCTCCACAGATTTTCTACAGTACTGATGTCTGGAGACTGACTAGACCACTCCGTGATCTTATAGCACTTCTCCATTAGTACATACTCAGATCAGCTTGCTGTGACTCAACTCATTTCCCATTACAATCAAGTACCACCTAATGTGCGTGGGGTCATTACAGCAAAGCGGCCCGATGTCCATGTTGTCATTTATGAGCAACACGAATGCCACAACAAAGGAAGACGTCGCAGCGATGATGTATCTGTGGCTTTTTGTCACACTTGGAAACCACGGTGTTGTGCAGCTATTTGCCTTGTTGCAGGGTTTTAAAAAAACTGCAGTTTTGATTTTAGTGAAAGACACCGTCTCATGACTCATTGAGTGCCGCGACTGACAAGCCAATCCGTGGCCTGCAGTCTGACGATGTCACATTTCCTGACTGCTTGGAACCCCGACTAAGTCGTCCTGTAGCCCACATCATAATGTTTCCATCTCTCTGCTTGACTGCGGGGATGCTATTTTTTGCATCACACTCCTATTTCAAAAGGTCAGTTAAAGCCACATAATTGGAATTTCGTTTCATCTCCCCACAGCACTTTCTCCAAAGTCTTCCCTGAATCATTTAGATGTTCACTGGCACTTGAGATGGGCCTATACATGCTTCTCCTTGAACAGGTAGCTACCCTATGTTAGCCTAGCTTTCTATCACTGATGCTCTGTATGTATGCTGCTGCCTCTCGTCTCGTGTTACTTAAAAAATTAACCCCACAGCTTCAATAACCGTATCTAAAAATCTCTCAGTGAAAGTTACGGTTGTAGGTTTGGAAACATTTTGGGGTAGCCAGTGTTAAATAGAGACAGGGCCACATTCTTTATCTAGTCATTGTAATGAAAGAAGCACATTAAAAACTATATGAGAGTTTGCTTTTAACAAGCATGTAATGACTCTACTTAGTTTAGGTAGTCTTAGGGAGTCAAACTGAAGGTAGCATTTTGTGGATGTTTTCCCTGCTGCCCGATCCCATCAGTCTCTTAAAGCATCATTTTTTATGCGCCCTGGTGTGACAGAGGTTTCATGGCGCTACAGGTTACCTGAGCACATCAGGTATATTACGGTTGAAAACGAGTGCCCGGCCTTCCAGTGGGTGGTCGACCCCTCGTGCACAGCTCAGGAGTCTAAACGACCCAGCAGTTATAGACATGTGTGTTTTTGGTGTGCTGTCCCTCCTTCTCCCTGCTTGCAGGTATATCTGTGTGTGTGTGTGGATGCCGGAGTTTCTGAGAGCACCTGTTTACAGGCACCTTCAGGCCTGGTGGGTGTGGCCCTGCCAGGTGTTTGGCCACACCTGAAGACCATCACACAGCTGATCAAGCCTTGTCGGAGGAGCTACTTAAGAATGCAGTGGCGCATAAGGGCATATGAGAGCATGAGGGTGGGAATGGATGTTTGTATCTGTGTGTGCCTGTATGTCTGTGTCTATATGTCAGGTTGGGTATCAGACGCCACCTCTCTGGGGACATCTCAGCCACTCCAAGGTTTGGAGGTCTATCTCCCCCCACCACCACTTCCCCTGCCAGTGGCAGACTCCCTCAGACATCGGTGCGTTGGTGGTTCTTTGTGTCCGAGGATGGGCGTCCAGGTACATACCGGCTCACTCCTTGGCGGCCGCTTATCGGGGCCTGGAGCCTGGGGCTCGCTCGGGCCACTTCGGAGGTGGGTTGCCCCCGGCCTCTCGGCCTGGGGCTCGGTCACTCAGGCACAGCTGGCTGCCGGCGGAGCTCACGGGTGCGTCACTGCAACTCCCCCTGGCTTCTGCTCCGCGGCTGCTGAGTGAGCCCTCATCTGGGACTCTCCTCAGCTCTTTCTGGGACAGTGGCGCGGCTGCCCCTCTGTTGGTCTTCCTTGGTCTCTTGTGTTCTGGGGGCCTCTGGATGTCTGGAGCTTTGATCTCCTCCATACCTGCTTCATGCCCTGGAGGACGGGGCTGTGGCCCCCCCACACCCTCTAGCAGATCATTACATGAAGGAACCTTTAAAAAAAAAAAAAACAAAAAAAAACAAGCGCATCCATGCTCACAGGTGTACACACGGGTGATCACACCCACAAACTACACCCTTCTTGGCTCCTACCTCAAAGCACACTGTGTTCTGTTGATCTTATGTGCTGCACAATAATGTTTAATATTTAGTATTTATTGTCATATTCCCATATATCATTGTGATGTTGTTTATTCTATTACTCTTGTTCTCTTCTGCTTGTTTTCTTTTTTCTTTCTCAGCAGGTGATCCAGGTGATTGATATATCCATTTTTTTTCTCTTTTTTTTTTCCTGCCCATTCTGTTGGTTTTTGTCTTTTGCCCTTCTCCCCCGTCCCTCTTCTCAGCTGTTTCTCTTTCCCTCTTTCTTTCTCCCCTTCTTTCCCCCAGTCAAGTCTGTCCCGTATTCAGTAAGTGAAAATAAAATAAACAATAAAAGGTGAATCAAATGGACCATTATGGCAAGGCTGGGATGGTCAATTTGGTAAAGTAAATCCGTTGGGCATCTTTCTTTGCCACATTCCAGGGTGGCCTTTTGTTGTGGGCAGTCTGAGGTACACCTGTGCACTACTCATGATGTCAGATCAGCATCCTGATGTGGCACACCTGTGAGGTGGGATGGATTATCTCAATATGGCAGATGTGCCCACTACCACACATTTGGACTGATTTGTGAACACTGTTTGGGAGGGATGGTTATATTGTGTATCTGGAATGAATTTTAGGTCTCTACGTCCATCCCATGGGGAATGGGAGCAGTAACAAAGGTGTTGCGTTTAGATTTTTGTTGAGTGTAGTTCAACAATACTGATCAATCTAATAAACTTGAAACTGTCACGGGTTGCTCTGAGGATCCACTCGCAGGACTCCGGAGTTGTGTTTTAACAGAGATGGTTTATTTACAAGATCTTCACCAAGTGTATTAACAGACAGTGCGAGGATAGTGCTATATACAAGATGTGAGAGGCAGGGTTCCAGGGAAAACAAGGGAATCACAGACGCGCTCACTCCAACCTCTCTCTCTCTCCGCTAGTGACCAGTCACTCCTTCCACACTCCACACGGGGAAACATGGGGACAGGTCCGGGGAATCTAGAACACAGAGACACACGTTAACTTTCTGAGACGGAAGCATGCGAAACTTGGGCTTGACGTGTACTGACTAGAGTCTTCACAACAATCCAGCGTTGAACAGCTGATCTCCTCCTTCTAATATACCAGCTGGTCTGATGAGGCCCAGGTGTGCACGATCCGGGAAGGCGTGGACCGAGGGCGTGAACCCGCCATGAGCTCCGCCCCAGCAAAACAGGGGAGAGGGAGAGGAAAAAGAGAAGAGAAGGAGGGCTAGGAGTGAAGAGATGCTGATCAGCGCCTTGCCGATCCCGCAGGTCGTGACAAAAACTACTCCATCCTCGCTATTCTGGTATTTTAAAGAGTAAGCAACCTAACTAATAGGGTTCTAAAACTCCCAGCAACCCCCCCTCCCCAAAAGAAACAGGGAATCACCCTCCACTTCATGATGCTTCATGATGCTTAATCGACGTAATCAACTTTGATTTGATGCAGTGTGAAATAAAATGCACAGAAATCAATTATTTTTTCAAGAATAATTAAATAGATTCAACATCTTTCTTCAACAGAACTGCAGACTGCACAGATGGTTCCCAAAGGAAAAAGTACTACAGCTTACTAGGGTATATTAGACTGAATAGTTACTATATACAGTAATGGACTTCTATACGTTTTACATCAGATTAAAACTTTGGGTGTAAGATTCAGATAATTATTTATTAAAATCGAGACATTTTAAATAAAAGTATGTCTCTGTGCCCCCCCCCCCTTTTCCCTGTTAATGCCCTACCTGCCCCCCTGGCTAAACTTTGCTAGATCTGCCCCTGCACAGTTACCAGCCGTCAGCTCCTGGTGTAGAAAGTAATATTAAATAAATTCTAACAACAGCTTATCAAGCTTTAATGGGCTGCTGTTGTTCAGCCGCTGGTTTCCTTTTTCTGGTGCAAAGTGGGCCAAAAACAAACAAGAGAGACGGACTGGCGACAGAAAAGCCGATCAGCTGATCATTGATCAGTTTCATGACTGAAGTAGCAGCAGGAGAGGGAGGGAGAGAGAAGAGGCAGTCGCTCCATATATCGGTTGTTAAGCTTAACGTGGGAATGCTTTACAAACATTCAGAGATGAACTTACACATTTGCTTTACTTCTCTCTGGGATCACTTCCACGGAGATGAAATGCTGGTTTGGTAGCGAGGCTACAAATACATACAGCTGCTCTATGTGAGCACACTGCTCTGACGTGCTACTGTTATGAGCCGAGTTATGCCGTGTTGCAAGTTTTGTGAGGTGCTTTTTTGATATTTAATGGATCGGATTACATTTTTTATTAATATCAGATCGGTTCATCTCTAATTAATAAACTAATACAAGTAACCACTGGTTGCACTGATGTGATTAGACTCTTGTGAGTCATCAATCTCTCAAATGTCCTTCTCTCTCCTCCAGGGAAACATCTTACCGACCAGAGCTGCAAGCCACTTCCTCCAAATATGATGAAGATGTGTGATTTTCAGCAACAGGGACACTTTCCAAGTTTCAGGAAATGATTTGTGGTTAAAGTAGCAGGACTGTCGAGCACATTTTTATATTTCAAGGTGCTGTTTTTTTAAAAAGGAAAATATGACAGCCAAAAACAACAACAAAAAAACCCCAAAAACTCCATAACATGCAAACTTCAGTATGAATACTAAGATGAGAGGACAGGGATGAGGTAAAGCTTGCTCATTGGTCCAGTGTTGGCCGTATGCCACATACATGATCTGCTGAGGCGGTCATTCAGGCTCCATGCAGATGAACTCAACACTTCTTTTGCTTTGTACCTGTGCAAGTCTGTCAGATCGGTGCATTTATATGAATATGACGCAGTGGTTCTGTAAACTATAAACCAAAACTGTGTTTCTGCTTTTTATAATTATATTAAATTCAACATGTCACATCTTGTTGTTGTTTTTTCTCTAACTTACTTGTCTCCATGTTATACTCTGCAATAGTACTGTGATTTGTTCGTTTAATCTGTTATTGACAGTGAGGTGCTGCTCTAGTTTTATAGTAGTTACTGTCAAAAGGAAATATTCCTTAAATATTCCTTGATTAGCATCTAGGAAATGATCAGCGAGGCGCTTTTGTGCTTCAAGGAAAGCAGGAGGAAACTAGAGACTACAGGAAGGAGTAGTGAGAGTTTTAGCGCCCTCTGCAGTTTGTGTGTGGAAGTGCAAAAGCTTACAGCACCTGGTATTCCCAGGCGGTCTCCCATCCAAGTACTGACCAGGCCCGACCCTGCTTAGCTTCCGAGATCAGACGAGATCGGGCGTGTTCAGGGTGGTATGGCCATAAGAGAAAGAAGAGCACAGAAACAGCCTTTTTATACATGCTGTGATGACACATGCACACGTTTTCTCTTCTGTATAGAAGTTAAAGTCTCCAAACGACAAAAATGTTTGAATTACAAAACACACGGTTCTATAATAGTCTAACATATGTTATTATGGAGATGTTACTGTGGGAAAAGTATTTCTGCAGCTCAGTGTTGAAGCTGCAGTTAACAACGAATAGCTGCACGCTTTCGCTGTAACATATAAAGCTTGGCACAATAATATGTATCAAACTGTGAGACATTAGCCACGTATAAACTGCCCTTTATATAGCAAAGCTTTCGCTTACGGCCATACCACCCTGAACACGCCCGATCTCGTCTGATCTCGGAAGCTCAGCAGGGTCGGGCCTGGTCAGTACTTGGATGGGAGACCGCCTGGGAATACCAGGTGCTGTAAGCTTTTGCACTTCAGCGCTCTTTCGCTCATTTTCCTCCATCAAGAACTTAATCTTCTCTGTGTTTCTGAGCGCTTCATCCTCCATTTCTTCCAAACGCTTTTCCTCTAGTTCCACTTGGTCACACCAAGGAAGAGAGGAAAAGGAAGAGTCTAGTGGCTCATCCCAGGGAAGAGCATAGGGGTCAACTTCTTGTCCCTTTGGATTTGTTTGAGACATGTTGGGTCTGGAAACAGTTACAATTGCAAAGGATCCAAATATTTCAAAAGGCTTTTCTGGCGAACGGTTCAATGCTGCACACATCAATGCTGCGAGAAACGGACTAAAAGTCGTTGCTCTTCACCCCTATTTATAGGTTTTAAGGCTCAAAGGATCAAAGGAAAGAATGGTGGTAAGATTCTACATGTGTGTGATGTCATAATTCTGTAAGGCAATGAGGTTGTCACATGATATTTTTGGAGGAGGGCATTTTTCAACTTGGACAAATTATCAATAAAGTTTCAATCTCTGTTATTTTCCCCAAAAAACGTGTTGTCGTAATAATGTTTTCTACTGTAATATGTCATTTCTAATGTGGTCCTATGTGGTATGTTGTAGGACAGTGAATGAGAACACTGGTATGGAGGGGGAGAACGCACCTCTTTACTGTATTTGTCGGAAACCAGACATCAACTGCTTCATGATGTAAGTATATATCAGTTTTATCAGGGGTGGGCGCTAGCTTCAGCAATGTTATCAGAGATTTTTTTTTAAAAATGAAGATCTTCTATTTCGAGAAAACTACCAATAAGGATATATGCACAGATATAGAAAACAATACTGTAACATTTTATTGATGCTTGCAGTTTGGAGGAAGCAGTATTTGCAAGTGTCACTAAATTCCAGGCATTTTCCATCCTTCTTTTCCTATCAGCTTTTTTCTAATTGTCAGTGTGAACCAAGGTGTCAGCAGCAGCATTATAGTGCAAAAGTAGTGACCCAGCATAGATCAAATGTAAGCACAAAAGTAGCCAAGGTAGTGTTTTTCCTGGAAATTTTAAGTGAAAGGATAAAGTAACTGCTTACCACTTTAGTTTAACAACGATTAATGAAATGTAACCGTGTAAGTCATCAGCAGTCTGCACAGTATGGTCACATATTAAAACTGAAGAATATGTTGTACTTGTTGTAGTGTTTCATCATGGGTCCAGTTTTTACCCAGGTGCTTAAAGCCCTTCTTTACCCTCATGTAACACCAACAGTAATTTCCAACCACTATTTCCTGTTCCTGTCAGTCAAACAAACAGACGACAAACATCTTCTATAAACAGGAATAATGTCATTTTATCGGATTAGAAAACATCTAATCTAGCGTTGATATTACACTGCTGTTTAGTGTCTGGCTAATCTCAGTGTCACCAAAATATCTGCCCTACATGTCAAACAATGAGAGAACTTGAAACAGTAACATCACCTAGCAGCTTATTTTAATTAGTGCTAACGTTTTGTTTGCTGGCTAACATTGCTATTATTAGAGTCACAGTTAATTGACTTTGAATAGCTTTATTTCAAAAGTAATTTTACAATTTCACAGCCATTTAGCTGTGTTAACTGTACATGCTGTAGGTCATAAGGCGTGCATGGATCATTTTTATAATCAGCCTCTTATCTTTTGTCCACCACAGGCTTTGCCATGATAAATTGGTCAGTTGACAACCAGGAGCCGTACACCTTAACCTCAGAGGCCAGGACATCCAGGGGCAGTGTGAACACGCACTTGTTTAAATGGGACGCAAGACGGACTATAGAGGGCCACCCCCTTGCCAGACAACCAAGTGCTGTCCCTGTCCACGGCCAGTGTGAGAAGGACTCTCACTAAAGTCAACCCACACAAAGCTGCTGGACCAGACAATATACCTGGACGCGTGCTCGGAGCCCGTGCTGACCAGCTGACTGATGTCCTAGCGGGCATCTTTAACATCTCCCTGAGTCAAGCTGTTGTGCCACAGTGCTTTAAAACCACCACCATCATACCTGTCCCCAGACCTTCCCAAAGCCTAATTACACAATGATTGCCTGAGCCTATTCTTGTTAAATGATGAAAAACTCAAAGGCACGTTTGGGCAGTGGATCTGTGTGAAATCAGCAGCTTGCAAAACTAAATCAAAATGTGTGCTATTGATTCTAAAAATAGAAATCACAATAAAGTTCAACATTTACTAAAACCGCCATTCAGTCATCTGAGAATCTTTACTCATGAAATGATAACGGTTAGATGAATGTATATGCAGTGATTTACTGATCAATGATAAAAGGGGAGATTTATGCAATAACGAAGACTGTCATGAAAAGTATTTGGCATCTGATCTCCTGTAACCTGCGGAGCTAAGCTGTTTTACCAGCTCTGCTCTCTGATTTTTCTTTTATGAAAAAACACAAGTTGTCAAAGTTATTTGTTTGCAAATGTATTTCAGAAATATCGACATACTTTTTTTAATCAGCAGAAACTTTATGTCAGTAGTGCAAAAACCTGCACTGATCTGACCTCATTTCTTCCTCATCCTGATTCCTGACCTGGGAAGGGAGAGAAATATTTGTTTTTGTTTGTCTTCTTGTTTTATTTAATTCCTTGTGGGATTTGGATCCAACACGTAAAGTATGCATATTATGCACACACACAAACACACATGCAGCTATTACCCATTTCTTGTATTCTTGAATAAAGACATTGATTTGACACATTTAATTAGCGGCCAATTGTTTTTATTGTTCAATTATTAAGAAAAAAGAAAAGGTGGGGGTGGGTGGGATGTAAAGTAAAGGGAGGGAGGAGAGAAAACCCCAACAATCCCCTCTGAGCAAGCACTAGGCGACAGTGGATAGGAAAAACTCCCTTTAAAGGAAGAAACCTATGACAGAACCAGGCTCTAGAGGGGGCAGTCAACTGTCGGGACTGGTTGGGGGGTGACTGTGAAAAGAGGGGAGGGAGATGGGAGAGGAGTTGGTAGTTAAGGGGGGGGGAATTAAGCTGGAACAGAGGTGGGGGAGGAAGAGGTGACATTGGCAGTAGTGAAAGAAGGAGTGTTCTTCCTCCAGAAGAAGCAGAAGCGTTTTTTCTTTTTCTTCAGCTGCTCTTCCACGAGCACCTTTTTCTCGAGGATGAGGATTTTCAGCTCCTCGATTGTTTCGGTGTTTTGCTTCTGCAGCTTGTTGCATTTTTTCTCCACTTCTTCTATTTCAGCTTGTTTTTCTTCCAACCTTTCTTTCAGCACTTTAGATGTTGCCTCCTGTTTTTGCAGTTTTTCATTTTCTCCTTCCAGCTCAGATGCTTTGAACTTCATTTTGTTGTAAAGTCCTTGCAGGTTTTGGTTTTTCTTCTCAAACTCCTGGAGAAGAAGTTTTTCTTCTCTCTGCTTACTGACCAGCTGTTCTCTCTCTTGAAGCAGGTCTTGATATTTGTGCAGTGTCTCATCGAACTTTACCTGCAGCATCCTGTTGTTTCCCTCCATGAGCTGGAGTTGGCACTCCATGTCTCCCTGCTTTCTGTCCAGCTGCTCTTTCTCTTGAAGGATTTCTTTATTTTGTCGCAGAGCTTCATCAAGCTTTCCTTGCAAGCTTTCATTTTGTTGCTTGATGCTCTGAAGATTGGAATCCATTTCTTTTTGTTTGATTTCTTGTTCCCTTTTCTCTTGGAGAAGCTTCTCATTTGCTTGCTCTGTGCGATCAAGCCTTTTTTTGTCAACATTGTACATTAGCTCCATGTCTCGGAGATTGGAGTGCAGCCCTCTCTTCTTCACGCCGTCTTGCATCTTCTCTTGGAGGAGTTTTCTATTTTGTCGCAGAGCTTGATGAAGCTTTCCTTGCAAGCTTTCGTTGTGTTGCTTGATGCTCTGAAGCTTGGAATGCATTTCTTTTTCTTTTAACTCCTGTTGCCTTTTCTCTTGGAGAAGCTTTTCATTTTCTTGCAGTGTGCGATCAAGCCTTTTTTTGTCTACACTGTACATTAGCTCCATGTCTCTGAGATTGCTCTGCAGCCCTCTCTTCTTCATGCCATCTTGTATCTTTTCTTGGGTGACTTTTTTATTTTGTTGCAGAGCTTGATCAAGCTTTCCTTGGAGCTCCTGGTTCTTTTTGTCCATGTCATGGAGATCCTGTTGTTTCTCCTCAATAATAGCTTCCTTTTCTTGAAGCTGGTATGACAACTTTTTTAGTTCAGCGCTCTTTCGCTCATTTTCCTCCATCAAGAACTTAATCTTCTCTGTGTTTCTGAGCGCTTCATCCTCCATTTCTTCCAAACGCTTTTCCTCTAGTTCCACTTGGTCACACCAAGGAAGAGAGGAAAGGGAAGAGTCTAGTGGCTCATCCCAGGGAAGAGCATAGAGGTCAACTTCTTGTCCCTTTGGATTTGTTTGAGACATGTTGGGTCTGGAAACAGTTACAATTGCAAAGGATCCAAATATTTCAAAAGGCTTTTCTGGCGAACGGTTCAATGCTGCACACATCAAGGCTGCGAGAAACGGACTAAAAGTCGTTGCTCTTCACCACTATTTATAGGTTTTAAGGCTCAAAGGATCAAAGGAAAGAATGGTGGTAAGATTCTACATGTGTGTGATGTCATAATTCTGTAAGGCAATGAGGTTGTCACATGATATTTTTGGAGGAGGGCATTTTTCAACTTGGACAAATTATCAATAAAGTTTCAATCTCTGTTATTTTCCCCAAAAAACGTGTTGTCGTAATAATGTTTTCTACTGTAATATGTCATTTCTAATGTGGTCCTATGTGGTATGTTGTAGGACAGTGAATGAGAACACTGGTATGGAGGGGGAGAACGCACCTCTTTACTGTATTTGTCGGAAACCAGACATCAACTGCTTCATGATGTAAGTATATATCAGTTTTATCAGGGGTGGGCGCTAGCTTCAGCAATGTTATCAGAGATTTTTTTTTTAAAATGAAGATCTTCTATTTCGAGAAAACTACCAATAAGGATATATGCACAGATATAGAAAACAATACTGTAACATTTTATTGATGCTTGCAGTTTGGAGGAAGCAGTATTTGCAAGTGTAACTAAATTCCAGGCATTTTCTATCCTTCTTTTCCTATCAGCTTTTTTCTAATTGTCAGTGTGAACCAAGGTGTCAGCAGCAGCATTATAGTGCAAAAGTAGTGACCCAGCATAGATCAAATGTAAGCACAAAAGTAGCCAAGGTAGTGTTTTTCCTGGAAATTTTAAGTGAAAGGATAAAGTAACTGCTTACCACTTTAGTTTAACAATGATTAATGAAATGTAACCGTGTAACTCATCAGCAGTCTGCACAGTATGGTCACATATTAAAACTGAAGAATATGTTGTATGTTATGTTGTATATTATATGTTGTACTTGTTGTAGTATTTCATCAGTGTTCGTTTTCCACACAGAGCGTTTTGCATTTTGGCCAAAAAGTTCCATTTTGGTCTCATCTGACCAGAGCAGCTTCTTCACATGTTTGCTGTGTCCCCCACATGGCTTGTAGCAAACTGCAAACGGGACTTCTTATGGTTTTCTGTTAACAATGGCGTTCTTCTTGCCACTCTTGCATAAAGGCCAACTTTGTGGAGTGCACGACTAATAGTTGTCCTATGGACAGATTCCCCCACCTGAGCTGTAGATCTCTGCAGCTCGTCCAGAGTCACCATGGGCCTCTTGGCTGCATTTCTGATCAGCGCTCTCCTTGTTGGGCCTGTGAGTTTAGGTGGACGGCCTTGTCTTGGTAGGTTTACAGTTGTGCCATACTCCTTCCATTTCTGAATGATGGCTTGAACAGTGCTCCGTGGGATGTTCAAGGCTTGGGAAATCTTTTTGTAGCCTAAGCCTGCTTTAAATTTCTCAATAACTTTATCCCTGACCTGTCTGGTGTGTTCTTTGGACTTCATGGTGTTGTTGCTCCCAATATTCTCTTAGACAACCTCTGAGGCCGTCACAGAGCAGCTGTATTTGTACTGACATTAGATTACACACAGGTGACTCTGTTTAGTCATTAGCACTCATCAGGCAACGTCTATGTGCAACTGACTGCACTCAGACCAAAGGGGGCTGAATAATTACGCACACCCCACTTTGCAGTTATTTATTTGTAAAAAATGTTTGGAGTCATGTATGATTTTCGTTCCACTTCTCACGTGTGCACCACTTTGTGTTGGTCTTTCACCTGGAATTCCAATAAAATTGATTCATGTTTGTGGCTGTAATGTGACAAAATGTGGAAAAGTTCAAGGGGTCGAATACTTTTGCAAGCCACTGTATGAATTCTGGTTGTGTTTACTGACCTTGAAACGATTTTATGTACACGGCGCTCGAAAATCTGTCAAATGTTTCAGTACGACTTTGCTAAGCTACGAAGCCGCACCGCTTGATGGATTGTCGGAGCATTACGGCTATCGTAGGCAGGAGCCTCGCGGAGTGATACGTACTGTGCTTCAACATAATATTACTGTATTGTGTGTTTGTTTAACCTCTTTTTAAGTTTTGTGGATATTATACATGGTTGTGCTGAGGATATGTCGGCCAGTTTCCACTGGAAACGCCTTTTGGTTAAACTGTCAGCCAGGAATTTGCATTTGCACTGTTACATTTTTATATAACTTTAATGCACATGAAACAGCTGCTTATTTAAGTGTAAATACATTGATGGGTTTTTTTTGCACAAATGAAGTGGAGTTGTAAAGTATTTTGTCTCGTGTCAGTTATATCGTTATCGCACATTTTCAAATGTATATCGTGATGAATATTTTTGGCCATATCGCCCTGCTCTACTTCTACAACACGCCTTGTGTAGATGAGTTAGTGAGGCAAACTGACCAGCTGTCTTATTGTGTCTGTTGAGTGTTTGGTTTTGTGAACGGCCTCTTTAATGCACGAGGGTGTGACCATCCACATCCTTGTATCTGTCCACTGTCAGCCATTCACTTTGTGCAAATCTGGCCAAGTCTTCCAAGTGTGCGTGTTTTTTTTGTTTTTGTTTGTTTTTTTTCCTTCTGACCAGATGCAGCTTTCTGCAACATCACTTTAATGTCCTTATACTGATCACCACACTGTGTATGTGCGCTAAAACAGCAATCATTTCACTGCTCCTTCGTAGTGACAGGTTACAAAACGTCATTAGATGCTGTGTGGTCGTACAAGATAGACTTTGGTTAGCAACAACTCTCTGAGGCCTTTACTGTGAAACACAACGCTGTCTTATCCGGTTAACTTCAAGGCTTAATGGGATCACTGCGGTTCAGCTCAGTGTGACTTCATGTGTCTGAAAGCATCAGCAGGTGAAAGATGCACCAACATTATCTCCTGGCTTTAGTTTCCAGACTGTCAGCAGTTGTTCCTGCAGTCTGTAGCTTCCTGAACACGCCTGATCTTGTCTGCTCTCAGAAGCTAAGCAGGGTCGGGCCTGGTCAGTACTTGGATGGGAGACTGCCTGGGAATACCAGGTGCTGTAAGCTTTTACACACAAACTGCAGAGGGCGCTGCTGCTCACTCACAGAAAACAGCATCAGGAAAAAAACTTGATGACAACACTTCACTAAAAAGAATGTGTTAAGTTTGTGTGTATATAAAAAAATAAATAAATAAAAAATACAAATCACCTTACTTTATCCACTTTTCTGGAGACACACAATTCTGCTAATCCAAAATGCTGCAGCAAGAGTCCTGACAGGGACTAGAAAGAGAGAGCATATTTCTCCTGTTTTGGCTTCCCTTCATTGGCTTCCTGTTAAATCCAGAATTGAATTCAAAATCCTGCTCCTCACATACAAGGTCTTAAATAATCAGGCCCCATCTTATCTTAATGACCTTGTAGTACCATATCACCCTATTAGAGCACTTCGCTCTCGCTCTGCAGGCCTACTTGTTGTTCCTAGAGTATTTAAAAGTAGAATGGGAGGGAGAGCCTTCAGTTTTCAGGCCCCTCTTCTGTGGAACCAGCTTCCAGTTTGGATTCGGGAGACAGACACTATCTCTACTTTTAAGATTAGGCTTAAAACTTTCCTTTTTGCTAAAGCATATAGTTAGGGCTGGACCAGGTGACCCTGAATCCTCCCTTAGTTATGCTGCAATAGACGTAGGCTGCCGGGGGATTCCCATGATGCATTGAGTTTTTCCTTTCCTTTTCTCACTCACTATGTGTTAACAGACCTCTCTGCATTGAATCATATCTGTTATTAACCTCTGTCTCTCTTCCACAGCATGTCTTTTATCCTGTCTTCCTTCTCTCACCCCAACCGGTCGCAGCAGATGGCCCCGCCCCTCCCTGAGCCTGGTTCTGCCGGAGGTTTCTTCCTGTTAAAAGGGACTTTTTCCTTCCCACTGTCACCAAAGTGCTTGCTCATAGGGGGTCATATGATTGTTGGGTTTTTCTCTGTATCTATGAAGCACCTTGAGGCGACTTATGTTGTGATTTGGCGCTAAATAAATAAAATTGAATTGAATTGTTTCCTTACCCCTTGTGTCAAAGTGGCTCGGACTGAATTCATTTCCCATTTGTCATTTGTGTTCTGTTATCTTATAGTCAATCATAATGCTTTAATGTAAACACAGCACATGTAACCTTGCCTCTGCATACTATCCCGGGTCTGTTTGTGGTAGCATTGGTTATATTCATTACAGCAGCGCAAATGTTCTTAAAGCTAAATGTCACTTCATCATTAGTTGATTTGAATCTTTCATTTGGTTATACTTATCATTGTGTGTTCCTTTGAGCAGGTCCTATGTGTAAAACAGGTATGTGGGAGGGGCCGCCCTAGTACTTCCTGATTATATAGGATATGATGTCATTGATCATGTCAATTGGGTATAACCAAATGAAGGGGTGTTTCTTTTGTGTAAAATTGTTTATTTCCTATAAAATAACCTCATGAGTCAGATTTTGTGCAGAGATTGACTTTTCAAACCGTTTAGTTGGGTGAATGAGTTTGTTAAGTGCAAAAATTATTTTATTCCCGTTTCTTTGCCTAGACTGTGTTATTTAGTCTACCCTGTTTTCCCAATGGTAGAGGTTAATGAGGTTCAGATGTGAGTGGAATTCTATATAAAGCAGGGGAGATTTTGACTGCCGACTTCTTCTGTTTTGTGAAACAATGGTTGAAAGGTGATGCGAGAAAATAAAGCACAATTAAAAGAAGCTTGAACAGTCTGCAGATGCTGTCTTCCTATCACTTTCCTTGCTGTCTATGTTGTGCTAGCTCACACCCCTCCAAGATCAAATGTACAAATCTAGCTAAGGTCACTCATTTCATTTTTCAAGCTTCCATGTTAGCTTGAATTATTTGTCGAGCAGAAAGGCAACTTTTAAAATCCTTCTCTATCTCCTCCCATGTTCACCTACTGTGCTAATATTCACTCCTGTTTTATCCAGATGCTGTCATCTCTTTTCTTAACGTTTTTGCTTCTTTGGTGGAGAGAACCCCTTCTCAGATGATAAAGGTATGACCAAATATATCTTGAGTCTGAAGGAATAGGTGCAAATTTAAATTTGTCTCCACAGTAAAGGGATACTTACGAATTCTCTCCTCCACCTTTGGCCCACTACAGCACACATGTGGTTGGTCTCTGATAAAGGTTATTATAGATGATTATTGTGTTAACATCTATAATTTTGCCATATTTTGTTGTAGTGTTGATGTTTTCTGAACTTAATTAAGAATTGTTTCATTATTTCTTTTTAACTTTAAAGATTTTTATCATTAATTTTTATGTTTGTTTTCTGTTAATGCTGCATATACTTACATATTTCCCACATATGTATAAATGCAATAAAGGTTAATTTCAAGTCTAAATCATCAGCATCAAATAATACAACAAATGATTCAGTGGCAGGAAATTGATTTAAAGTTTACAGTTTGTTTACAGTAAACAAGTAAATAGTGGCATCTAATCATAATCACACTGAAGCTGCAATTGGTAAGTGCAACAAAAATGTTATATGGAGTATACAAGGTGTGCGGTTCATTGAGTAACTACATCAGCTTTCTCAGACCCTCGGGAGGCCCGTCACTCTTGGTGTTCCAGATGCTCAATAAAAAACATTTCTTACACATTTTACAATAACAGAATAAATGATTTAAATAAACAAGTGAATAATAAATAAATAAATGATAGAAAGTTGGTCCACTGTTGGTAAATTAGGAATGTGTGTATGTTAGGTACTTTAAGAAGGAACAGAGGGCATTACTGTAAATAACTCCATAATCAATAAAGCCCACAGTAATGCGTGACAACTTGTGGTTGTGAAGCTACAGTTCACATTATTACTCACATTATATAAGGAGTGATCTACAATGCCAGAAGACAAAAGCAAAAATGTGATTGTGGACTACAAGAAACAACTGCAAGATGATATTGAACCAAAAGGATAGTCTATTGATTATTAAGACTGCTATAAAATTAATGAACACTGGCATTTTGTGTTGTTATTAAAAATATTTTAATACTTCCTGTTTCAGCATTATCTACTCTTTTGCATCATTTTTAGCAGAAAAAATTGGTTGAGAGCGGATATGTTCTAGAAAACATACAAACAGGAAGGAGGCATGAAGACATAATCAACGTAGTCCTAATCTTTTGTCTGTTCAAATCAGATTTGCAACCTTCAGATAGTTGTTGTCATTTTTAATACATTTATAATCATTCTCTTATATATTGCCTTGAAGTTGGGGGATTATGTGTATGAACATGAATAAAGTTACATGATCACCCACTATGGATATGAAGACTCAGCAAATCTGGCCAATTTGAATTTAGCCCGTGTTCAAATCTGTCTTTTATAAGTGAACACACACACACAAAAAAGAAAAACAACTGAAAACTGCCACATTTCACAAATGGATTCGGCTACATGACATGATTTTGATTCTGTGAAGTTTTCTTGCATGGATATTTTTCCATAATTTACTAGCATATCTCACATAGAGCAGACTTTAACTGATTTCTGTTTCAATAATTATTTATCTTCATTCAAACTCAGATATGCAGGTGTGGCCCATTCACTTGGACACTCTATGAACTCCAACCAGTCTGAAGTTTCAGAGAGTTCCCTTTTTGCTGTCCTTCCAGAAGACTGACTGCTGCCTCAGACTGCCGACTCCTGCCAGCCTCTGTGAGTCAACTATAGCCAACTTTAGTTCTTTGGGAAGTAAGTAAAATGGAGCCTTGGCGAGCATCATCCAGTATATTTGTATTTTCCTTCAGTGTACAGTCGTGCTAAAATTGTTAAAATATGCAGAAAAATATAGCTTTACCGATACCTATTCTAATGAATGTTTGTTTTTTCTTTATCATAGAAATATGACGAAACTTTCCGTTTTCCTACTGATGCTGCCTTCTGTCATTCTGGTCTGGTCCGTGCCTCCGAAAGAGTCACTATTTGAAATTCAACATATTGCGAAGAAAGAAGACAAGTGTGATAATCTGATGAACAAGGAGAAGCTTAAATGCAAGCCAAGGAATACCTTCATCATTGGTGATGTGAATGTTCAAGAAATTTGTAATCAGAAGCCTGTTTATGACTATCTTTATGCAAGCCACGAAAAGTTGAAAATGTTGCACTGTAAATTGATCCCTAAAAGTTCACCTTGCAAGTATGAAGACATACCTATAGAACTGCATGCAGAAATTGCATGTAATGAAAAAAAAGCAACCTGTACACTTTGAGTGTTCCTTTTGATTCAAGAGCTGCTGTAGACTTGCTGCGATCTTTCAACATCTTAACAATGTTCAGACTTTAAATTTGGTTAAATATTAATGGTAATAATAATAAATAAGAACAATAATGACTGAATACTGGTAACTTGCTTTTCAGTGATTATGGAAAATATTTCAATCACCAGCACTATATGTTACATTTAACTTTGTCTCACTTGCATAACTATAGTTTACATGTTTTCTAACTGGCTGTATCTCATCTTGTTCTCTCATATGACAATTAAATAAACTAAAGATGACCAAGCTGCTGCTCCAGAGAATTGTATTACACTGAAAGTGAAACAACATATTTGGTTGGTTTTTAAAACTCTGAAGAGAGAAGCTTTATGCACATTATGTGGCAGAAAAGAAACTGGTTATAAGTCGAGTGGGCTGGGCTGGGTAACAGCACCCTATAGCAAAAAGGTCTCAGGTTTAAATCCACCATCTGGCTGGAGCCTTTCTGTGTGTTAGTCCTGCAATAGACTTGCAACGTGCCCCGATGCAACCTGCCTCATATAAATAAGCAGACATGACAAATTTATATCTGCTGTACAAAGTGAAGCTTATTCAAGTGTTAGACTTATCTTCAGTGTCTGGATAAGTCAGGCCCACTTCTTCATTGTTGCTGTGGTAGATCACCAGCAGAATCTTCAGAACCAGGATATACAAAAGCACAGGGACACTGAAGGACGGAAAGACTACAAATTTAACATAACTTTATGTACAAAAATGAATTTTTAAAGTTATCATGTTTATCAGTTTTAGTGTTTCACTTTTCTTGATCTGTCAGACATAAAATTCATCATTTTGTTGGCTACAAATTCACATTTTCCTTTCAAATGCAACACTGGCACTAGTACTGAGCACTTCTCTGAGGCCCATCTCAGGACATTTTGGCGTGAGGCTGGTGACTCTAATTATAGGAATATTTTATCATGATTGTAATACATTAGAGTTCATTATTACAATAAATTAATTCTTCTGTGGAACGTCCTAAATGCCATCTACCTTATAATCATATTTCATACTTCAATATATAAGTTAAAGTCTCCAAACAACAAAAATGTTGGACTTCCAAATCGTCCTAACCAGAGATGGGCAGTAACGCGTTACTGTAATCCGATTACTTTTTTCAAGTAACTTGACCAACACTGGTCCTAACACACTGTGTGCTCTCTGTCACTTTAACTGTTGCTGTAATAAAGTAATATGTGTTATTGTTGAGATGTGTTTTTGCAGTTATACTTTTAATATTGTTTTAGTTGAGAATGTAGTGGCATAGTTTTCACATATCAGGTCAGGTTGTCAACATAGAAAATGTTTGCAAAAGTGCTCCAATGTTTTCCGGAGATGTCGCTAGCTTCTCTAACAGTCAGCTCCAAGCTCACAGCCCCGGTGTTCCAGGTTAACTGTTTTTTTACATTAAGCGGTTAGATTTGATTACATATTCCACTCTCCGTGTTCCAGATGTTACATCTGCAGATTCTCATTTCCAGATTTGTTCTTTTATATTCAGTAATTCATTGATCTTTTATCATCACTACACTCCTTGACAACACGTGAGGTCTGAATACAAAAGGTCACAAGATATCATCTCTGTTCATGATCATACTGAACAAACTGCTCATGTACGAGCATTATGTTCACATAGATTCTGCTGACGTTTTGGCTCAATGCACTTGAATATCTCACACACTGATCTGTCTTTTACTTGATACGTCCATCCATCTATTTATCCAACTTCTTCCGCTTTATCCGGGACCGGGTCATGGGGGTAGCAGCCCAAGCAGAGGAGCCCAGACCTCCCTCTCCTCAGCCACCTCCTCTAGCTTTTCCGGGGGGAACACCAAAGTGTTCTCTGGCCGCCCGAGAGATATAGTCCCTCCAGCGTGTCCAGGGTCTGCCCCGGGCCTCCTCTGGGGCCTCAGCTGGACGGGCTCTCCAGCGGAGGCCAGACGGGGCCCCTCGGGCCCTCCAGCGGAGGCCAAAACAAAGCCAACAGGCATGAAGTCCTTTGGCTGACATGAGGACAACTGGCGCTGCACTGAGCACTGACTCTGCCCAGGCAATGCGAACATGGTGCAGTTCTTAGGGGGCTGCTTAAACTTCAGGGGTCCAGAATCGCTGGGGACTGAGACCTAGCCTCTGGGGAAGCCCTGGAGTGGCAAACTGTGCCAACGGTGGCTAAACCATGAAAAGTACCCCGAGTAGAAATCAAGTTACCTCTCTGCATGGAGTGAATGAGCAAAACTGGCGACACAGGAGACTGAGCCACTGGAGGCTGCAGTGAGGGCTCCACTGGAGGCTGCAGTGAGGGCTCCACTGGAGGCTGCAGTGAGGGCTCCACTGGAGGCTGCAGTGAGGGCTCCACTGGAGGCTGCAGTGAGGGCTCCACTGGAGGCTGCAGTGAGGGCTCCACTGGAGGCTGCAGTGAGGGCTCCACTGGAGGCTGCAGTGAGGGCTCCACTGGAGGCTGCAGTGAGAGCGCCACTGGAGGCTGCAGTGAGAGCGCCACTGGAGGCTGCAGTGAGAGCGCCACTGGAGGCTGCAGTGAGAGCGCCACTGGAGGCTGCAGTGAGAGCGCCACTGGAGGCTGCAGTGAGAGCGCCACTGGAGGCTGCAGTGAGAGCGCCACTGGAGGCTGCAGTGAGAGCGCCACTGGAGGCTGCAGTGAGAGCGCCACTGGAGGCTGCAGTGAGAGCGCCACTGGAGGCTGCAGTGAGAGCGCCACTGGAGGCTGCAGTGAGAGCGCCACTGGAGGCTGCAGTGAGAGCGCCACTGGAGGCTGCAGTGAGAGCGCCACTGGAGGCTGCAGTGAGAGCGCCACTGGAGGCTGCAGTGAGAGCGCCACTGGAGGCTGCAGTGAGAGCGCCACTGGAGGCTGCAGTGAGGGCTCCACTGGAGGCTGCAGTGAGGGCGCCACTGGAGAGAGCGCCACTGGAGGCTGCAGTGAGGGCTCCACTGGAGGCTGCAGTGAGGGCTCCACTGGAGGCTGCAGTGAGGGCTCCACTGGAGGCTGCAGTGAGGGCTCCACTGGAGGCAGCACTGGAGAAAGCAGTGGAGAAAGCAGAGCTGCAGGAGACTGCGCTAGAGACTGCAGTGACAGTTGTAGTGGAGGTGTAACGGGTGGAGGAGTGGCTGCCTGAATGGCAGGGTGTAGGGATGGTGGTGGTGGAAGGGAAACAGGTGGTAGTGTGGATGATGGAACTAAGGGCGACTGAGTGGCAGGGCGACTGAGTGGCAGACCGAACTGATGACTGAGGCGATGGTAGAGGTGAAAATGGAGCGTGTGGTGGAGTTAATGGCTGTGCCAGCGGGGACACAGGAGACGCAGCTTCAGGAGGCTGGGCAGCTAAGAGAGCTTCAGGAGGCTGGGCAGCTAAGAGAGCTTCAGGAGGCTGGGCAGCTAAGAGAGCTTAGTTGCCCAGCCTCCTGAACCCACGGTTCGACACAGAAAAAGAGTCCTTACTCACCACAGCCGGCGATGTACAAGTCCGAACGTCCGGCTGTGGGGTGGCGCGCTGGCGGCGTGATCGTCGTTTCTTTTTTGATGATGGCTCTGACGGGCCGAGCAGCTCCACATCCGGCCCTTCAGGCAGGTGGGCAGTAGCAGCTGGGGGATGAAGGTGGAGCTCATTTTGGATTAAATCCTGTTCGAGTGGGTGGAGCGCACTGAGTAGCCAGGGAAGACCAGAGATTAAACGCTGTAGTCTGGTTTCCACAGCACGGCGAAATTCCTTCCCCTCATGTTCGAGCCACAGATGCAGAAGTCTTTCCACGGAGTAGATTATGTCCAGACACAGTTCTTCTGGTGGGTTGAGTGCTGCTGGGTCCATGTCTGGTCGCGTCGTACTGTCATGAATCGCTGTGCGGCAGGCAGGAGTTGGACCCAAAATGCAGGACTCAGGGGATGAACTCAAAATCACAGGTTTATTGGCTGGTCACAGAAAAACGAGCATACAAAGTAAACTAAGCTAAACTGGGAAACAATGGACTAAAACTCACAGGGCGATCCACACAGCATGAGGGACGACACGACACTGACTCAGAGAAACACAGGGTTTAAATACACTGGGGAGTAACGAGGGGAATGAGACACAGAAGGAGGGCACAGCTGGGAGAAATCAGGACTGACGAGACAAGCAAAGCAGGACACATTCACATAAGACACGGACCTTCAAAGTAAAACAGGAAGGATCACACAGAGACGCAAACTTGACAGTGGAGACAGCAACTAAGAAACACAGAGACATAAACCACAAGGCAGAGGACTCTAAGAACCGAGAGACACAGAGGGGAACTCAAACATGCAGACACAGACTTACACAGAACAGAGGGGACACAGAGCAACATGAAGGGCAAGGGATCGAAACTAGAAACCATAGAATAACTCACACGAGTACAATAATACAAACATCACAAAGAACTAAAAACGCTGGGTCAGGAGACCCAGGACCGTGACACTACCGGTGCTTCATCCACAACTACAGTCAGGTAGCAGCAGCACACTCACACGACTTAACTCCACAAAGCTCCCCTTCACCCGGTCTCACGAAGCTGATAGAGCTTTTGCCAAACTCAAAGACTTGTTTTCATCTGCTCCAGTTCTGATTCACCCAGAGAGCCATAAGCCATTTATTGTAGAAGTAGATGACAATGGATCCTCTTTTAGGTCTGGAAGATGATATGATTATGAAGATGATACAGATTAATATACACTTTGTTTTTTGGGTGTAGTTTTTAATAAGATATTAACTTTAAAAAAAATCACAAAGCATATTATGGGGAAAAGTAAAAAGGTACTTAATATAACATTTTTAGCAGGGTTGACAAAGGGTCTGTCACGTTAATTTGCTCAAGAATAGATTTTGGGCATGTGGTATATGGGTCAGTGGATAAAAATTGGCTAAAAAGTTTGGATGTTATCCAAGCTCAAGCACTGAGACTTTGCTTAAGGGCAGTTAAAACAATGCCAATGTGTGCTTTACAAGTAGAATCAGAAGAAATTCCACTATATATTAGAAGACAACTAGTTAATAGTTAACAATTGGATACATTTGAAAGGTCATAATAAAAATCATCCTGTTAAGAAAGTGTTAGAGGATTGTTGGGAAAGAGAAAAGATTTTAAAAATAGTTTTGGGTGGGTTGGGGATAATAGAGCTGGAGCATTTAAAGTATTAAATTAATCAAAGCACTCGTTTACAGGCGCCTTCAGGCCTGGTGGGTGTGGCCCTGCTAGGGGACTGGCCACACCCGAAACCACACACATGCTGCTGATCAGGCCTCATCGGGGGAGCTACTTAGGAGAGTCTTGGAGCTCCCACCGACGCGGGATCATTGCGTGAGACTCCACGTTAGTCATCCAGTTGAGCTTAGTTAGTGTGTGTATGCCTGCGGTTAAATGTGTCCTGACGGCTGCTTCTATTGTGTCCCCAGGAGAAGTGTGGAGCGCCAGACAGCAGCCAGCACGAGGAGTGCTGAGACACGGACTGTTCACGGAGAGACACGACACGGGAGTCAGGGGAAAGCGCAGGGATTTATTGTTGTTATTTCCACACACTGTAAATAAACACACTGTTTATACACAGAGCACCGCGTCTGGGTCCTCCTTCCCCACATCCCCACGGTCTGCCATGCCTACAGTGACATCCACACCATGCAACACTGAACATATCTTAAGACATGGAAACCTTTAAGAAGTGAAAGGACAGACAGTGAAGGTTGAGAAAGAATTGCACTTAATAGATTTTTTCAGACCATTACAGTACTGGTATGTTTACTCTAGAAAAATGGTTGAATCATATTCCATATAGTACTTACTTAAAATGAAAACACTTCAAGCCTCCAAAAATGACTGACAGCATCTGAAACGAAACAACGACAGATTAAGACTATACAAATACATGTTTATAAATGCCTAATACCCCAATCTCATATTTATTCTATCTATTAAGATGGACAAATTCTAAGCATTTGCTGAGCTCTTGACTTGTCTGAAGTGAAGCTAGATACTAAACGTATTCTGTACTTTAGGTAATAACAATAAAGCTGAATTTAATATTAACAATAGATAATTAGGAATGTTTTGCTCATTTTTATTCCACCTCACCACGTTACAAAAGGAGCTTTCTCAGCAGGTCACTCTTCTCAGCTGCCCCGTCAATGACCTTGTCAGAGTCCAATGACATGAGAATGTCCTTTTCAGTGGCCATCAGCATAAATATCTCCTGCTTGTTTGCAGAGAGGCTGCTTCGGGCTCTGCTTTTAATGAACTTGAGTGTGGAGAATGTTCTTTCACAGGCAACCTGAGTGAGGGAGAGGGTCAGCAGGTACTTGTATGCCAGCCCAAGGAGACGATAGGCATCAGACAGCATGTTGAACCGCCTGAGTATTTGATAGCAGCACAGTGGGCAATTTTTGCAAGAACCACAGCTTTTGGTCACAATTTCACTTTCTTCGTCCCATTCTTCAGATCTGTCCTTTGCTGTTCTGGTCCTGTAGTCATCTACATGTGATGTCTTAAGCCTTTCCCACTGTTCAGCAAAACGTTTCAGTTCTTTTTTCTTTTTCTTTTTCTTTTTTTTTTGCCTGTCCCATTTGGTTCTTTAGCCGTCAGAATTGTTGCCTGAAGACCAACAAGGATACCCAATGGATTTACTTTGCCAAATGGATCATCACGGCCTTGCCGTATTGGTCCATTTGATCAACCCTTGTTGTTATTTTTTATTATATTTTATTTTCAGTTGTTACAGATGGGACAGACATGACTGAGGGATAGGAAAGGGAGAAAGAAAGATGAAGGAAAAGAAAAACAGAAGGGAAGAGGGGCAGTGAGAATGGGCACTTAAAAAGAGAAAGAAGAGGAAAAAAAATCTCCTGGATCACCTGTTGAGAGAAAAAGAAGAGAAAACAAGCAAAAAGACAAAGCAACATACGAAACACAACACCATCATGTTAATCTAGCTAAGTGTAAACAGCAGTAAATACTAAATATTGAATGTTGTTGTGTAGCAAGCAGGACCGACAGCGCACAATGTGCTTGGAAGTAGCAGCCAATAGAGGTGTAGTTTATGTCTATGAACAGTGAACACCTGTGTGCACACCTGTGTGGATCAGTGCGCTTGTATTCAAAAGGTTTCCCATGTAATGGTCTGCAAGAGGATGTAGAGAGCCATAGCCCCGTCCCCCAGGGCATGAAGCAGGCATGGAGGAGATCCAGGCTCCAGACATCCAGAGGCCCCAGAGTGCGAAAGCCCAAGGAAGACCCCAAACCTCTCTCCTCTCGCTCATGTGTAGTGTTGCTGCGTGTTGTTCTAAGGTGCATTTAAAACACAGGAGAGCATGGTGCTGCTGCCAGAGAGCAGCAGGTGTTAGCACGGCCTCTCCCGAGAACCCTCAATGTCTACATGGATTTAAAATTGAGAGGTGGGCACCGGCGCCAGAGGTGGGGTTGAATACACAGACCGTCCACTGGACGCCTTTAACGTGCCCACCCTCAAGGCCCTATATGTATGTGTTATGAGAGTGTGAGTAATGTGGATGTCTAAGTTGTGGAATAAAATTGAGGCACAGGTGGCCAGAAGGGGACGGGGGGGTGCGTCCCCTGCACCCTGGTGACACACCCGCACCCCAAGGCCCTACTTGTGTGGGTGGGTGTGTTGGAGCGGGAAGAGGGAGGCAGCCGGGGAAGGGGAGGAAAAGAAGGCAGGAGAAAGATGCCCCCCGCTCACCCGCTGACCCCAGTAGGCACTCCCGTCCTTCGGCACCCATCAAGGCAAGGGAGCCCAGGCCCATCCAGATCGGAACCTACGGCAGCAGGACCACCCCGCCCCACAGGACCCGGGGCAGCCCACCCGACCCCACCACAGAGGAAACTGTACCCACCCTAACATTCAATCATCTCCCAGACTGCACAAGACAGTAGACACCCAGGTTAAGTTTATTCTCCACCTCTCCTATGACTCTCCCCCACGTTTCAGTTCTGACTGAAGGTTATTAACTGGAGCCCTCCTGTCAAATTTAAGTAGACGGGTGCTGAGGTTTTGATATGCATTACTTGGAAGAGAAACTGTTCTGACCTGGCTAAACTTCCTGGAGTCTAACCATGCCAAATCCGCAAGAAGAGGGCCATGTATGACAAATCGTCTGTGGATTGCTTCAATAACTGTGTCCAGGATGATGTTGTGCCTCATATGATTTCTCAGCATTGATTTGCAACTCATCTTCAGTCACTCATGCCTGTGGGCTCGTGTCAGTCCACCTTGCAAATGCCAGACACACAAAGCAGAACAATAAATGGCGTCCTTTGCAATAAGTAAGCCACTTCCTGTTGGTGCCATCTTTACAGCTGAACACCCTCATCACAACTGCACTGCTGCTGTTCTGCTGTGGGTGGTAATCTAAGAAGGCCTGTAATATGGCAGGTTCAGGGCGAGCAAAGTAATCTATGCCCTGGCTCTCACTCTCCTGCTCTTCCATCTCTCTCTGCTGCTCTTCTGTCTCCTCTGTCACAGACTTCTCCCCTTGTGATGATCACAATCAGCCTGGTGCAACATGTAAGGATTGGCACAATTTGTTAAGATTTTGAGGAGTTTGAGAAACTAACCTTAAGCATAAAATAAAATTCACTATCACTAACACCATAGCACCCGCCCAGTAGTATAGAAACTCCGTCATGCTAGCTAGTACGCAGTGCGAGTTATTGTAATCGACTGTAAAAAGTCAGCACAACGAAAATAAACTCCACCTAAACTTGGTTTATATCTGACCCAGATAGACTGCAGGTCATAACTTCTTACCTGAAGTTCAGTTCACCTGACACTCGAACCGACTGCTGCCTCGGGTCTGTCCTCCTCCTGCCTCCCCTTTCCCTCATCCACCTGCTGGCATCCACCACTTGCTTATGTTGCTAAATCTGTGGAAGCTCCGCCATAGCCACCACCAAACAATTCAGTTATTTTTACACATTTGGCAGCGTCTGCCTGAAGGGCTTGTTTCTTTTTTACCCTCATTTTTTCTGCACCTCCTTTCCTTTTTTTGTTCTCCATTTTCTTTAGTTTGTCTATAGGGCTTTGGAGCGTGATGTCACGGGAGGGGACGTGGCCACGATTTTTGGTCGAGCCACCATGTTAGTAGGCCAAACAAAGGGCTACAGGAGCAAAAGCACACGTAAACATCAGCTATGGCTCGTACTTGCTATGTTGTTGGTTGCAATGTTAGATCGCACGATTGGGAAGGGAACAAGCTGGAAAATGGGCTCTCTTTTTATCGTTTCCCCTCCTGGAAGCAACATGAGGGCTCTCATGTATCTGATGTTACCAAACGAAGACGTCAAGCTTGGATAGCAGCGGTGAGACGAGCTGATATCGAGTTCTCTGCCATCATTTTTTGTTGGTGTGCTCCCGACATTTTCATTCCGGTAAGTTCTAAAGAAATTCATATTGCTCTTTATAGGCTTTTAGTTTTATTTTCAATGCGCTGAGGTCATAGAAAATTAGAACAAACATCCTAGTGTGTGATGCAGCAGAACTATGTTCTGTTTATGGAGTAGCTTATCGGTGACAACTCCTCCAGAGTAGCAAGTGGAATTTGCCTTTTTTGCGGACGGCTCCTTTTGCCTTTCACTGCAGTGTGTTTATGTTTTCATCTAGAGCAACTTTTGGGGGCAGCTGCTGAGCAGAAGTCAATGTTATGTGCAACCTCTGGCTGTATCTTGGTCATATGGTCAACGTACTCACAACATGGAGGCTTAAAAACGGCCAAATCTTGCACTCAACCGTTTGTGAATTAGATGTGCACCTCCAGTGATTTATAATTCCGAAAATGATTCGCCATGTATGCGCTGACTCCACAGACAAGGTACGAGAAGGTGTCAGGGTAGGACAGTGGCGGTAGGTCTTCAGGGTTTCTACTCCACTGCCGTATTTCATACGGGTCCACATTACCAATGCATACTATTTTTTCCAAGTACTGTCTCTTGGCGTCCGGGCGCAATCAGTCTCGATACAGTCCTTTGACTTCTGAGCTGATTTTAAGCATGGTTCTGGCAGTCGTCCTTCCAACACTGTGTGTTTGCTTTGATTCATGGCCCTCTAAGATTGTGCCGTGATCCCACAATGCATTGCGGCGTTACGTCAGCTGCAAAGCACTATACCAGGTGCTGTAAGCTTTTCACTTCTTCACACAAACTGCAGAGGGCGCTGATGCTCATTCAGCGTTGCCCTTTGAAAAGATACAAATAACAGTTTAAACATTGAAGCTAATTTGAGCTGTTTTATCTCATTTTCTAGTACAGGTTTGGGTTGTGAGTTCTACACAAGGAGCACTTCCACAGATGCTGTAAGGTCAAATTTTTCAAGCATTATATCAATATTACTGTACATGCACAGAGCATTTGTACATGGTTTTTGTGCCCACGACCTCCAAAATGCAATACAATTGTATTCTAATTTTGCTGTAATTTGCAGGTATGTCAAAAAAATATTATATTTAAATAAAATATTTAGAGATTAATAAATAATTCTCACTCATAAAATATATGTGGAAATAGAAGTTTATCACAAAACATCAGTGATGGGAACAACGGTGATAAAAGTAATGCCGTTATTAATGCCTGTACTTTTTTCAGTAATTAGTAATGGAATGAATTACTATTTCTATTGTTACAATGCCGTTACACTTACTAAAAAGACAATGTGGTGCAGGCGCATTACTATTTTTCAACACACAGACGAAACTGTCTTCAGCTTACTGCCAACTATGAGGGCAAAACAATCGCACAAGTGCTACTGATTGGCATGATAAACCAATCGCATGACCAATTTACAGTTTTTCTGAATTGCTAAAATACATTTCCTAAAATCTCATCTCTTTGTCTCAAAACACTAAACACAAACTGTAAAAATTCAAGCTACACTCACAAAAAATTCGACTTGTTTTCCAAAAAAGACCCCAATTTTACCCAAAACTACTTATATATTTATTAGGGGTGCAACGATACATAAAATTCACGGTTCGGTTCGGTTCGATACTTTGGTGTCACGGTTCGATATTTTTTCGATACAAAAAAAATGTTCATGCCTTTTCAATTTGTCATTTATTAAAATTATAAATATATATTTTAACTCAAAAGTACAGTTTTTAAATTTAACCCTAACCCTTGTGCGTGTTTTTTATTTTGACAGCGAATGCGCACCTGCGGACCACTTATGTGCAGCCCTGGTTATTTAGCTCGTCATATTGCAGCCACAGAAATTATTTTGTCCATGAAACCATAAAGCTGCACTTTCTTTTTGCCTTATAGTCTGATTTGTCATAACTTCTCCGTTTTGTGGTAAGCTTTTCTTTGGCTGTCACTTCTTCACCCTGACCTGTCTTATTTGGCTCAGCAGAACTAAAATATATATCTGTCTGTGAAGGTTCTCAGTCATCCAGGTCATCGTAGTCAAATATATATCGTGCTGCTTTTACACACGCACTCACATAAGCTCAGCGATTCTCTGCGCGATCAACCTCTCACATGTTTAAGCTTGCTGCGGGAGATTTCACTTGTCATGTTTGCATAGTAAGCTAACGATTAATAAGACGATGTCAGAGGAATTGGTGCACAAATTATCATCACTCACAGATCAGTGCTGTCGCTCTCTATACACAGTTCGCGCGATTGCAAAGTGAAAGCAAAAAAATAAGCGCAAATTCAAACGCGATTGCAATATGTCACATATTGACAGTGGCTCACCGATGCCAATGACATAATTACCCAGCTACATTTCTGAAAGAATGCAAAAGCATTGACATATATTTTTCCTTCCTACGGGCAGGGCAGCGATAGATTTTGGTAGCCCGACTGAAAAAAAATCGCTAGCCCCGGGACGTCGGGCTAGCGATATTGCGAGCCCTGTATCTGATTGAGGAATCACTCATCTTTGGAAAAGAGAGTTTATTACAGAGAAATGTCTCTTTCCAAAATAAAAGCTATACTATCCGCTTCTTCTGGGCTATATTCTCAGCAGCATATTAAACATATATAAGGAGAATCATGTGCTAACAGCTGTCTAAATGACTCGGCTAAAGTTAGTAGCATGCTTGCTTGTTTTTGTCTGCTTCCACTTGTCTTTGCACTAGGATGATGTCGGCGTAAATGTGCAGTCATATTCGTTGTGTTCCCACTAGTGCTGTCAGCGTTAATCTCGTTGAAATGACCTTAACGCCACAACACGGCAAATCTCCGTTAACGAGCTACCGCCGATCGCCCCGTGCATGGGGCTAGACGGCCAACACGTTAACGAGCTAACTGCGCTAACACACTAGTTCCCACCCATGTAATTGAGCATTGCGTGGCACATCCAACATACTGTTTTACTTTAGTCCATGACTCGCTTACCTTCAGGGTCATACGTCATATGAAAACCAAAATAATTCCAAACGCCAGATCTGAATGAGGGTCCATGTTACAAGGAGAGCTTAACTTCTGTCTCGCTAGCTTGCCCTGCGCTCTTCCTGCTGACGATGCTGTCTGTGTTGAGCACTCAGTGAATCTGCGTTCGACTACTCCGCCTAGGCTCGACAGTGCAGCCTAGGCGGAGTAGTCGAACGCAGATTCACTGAGCGCTCAACACAGACAGCATCGTCAGAAGGAAAGTTGATAAAATAAATTACAAATTTTGTATTGTTCGATACATATGCGTACCGAACCGAAAGCACTGTATCGAACGGTTCAATATCGATACGAATATCGTTGCACCCCTAATATTTATATATTTATAAAGAATTTCAAACAACAATTAATTGATGCTCAAAGCAGGTTTATTTAATTAATATCCAGATTTCCAATTAGTTCCGAATTCATTCAGCAGCAAATCACATCACCAGTCACTTCAAGGCTGTATGTATTATTGTAAGGTAGACCCTACAATAATACATACAGAGAACCCAACAATCATATGACCCCCTATGAGCAAGCACTTTGGCGACAGTGGGAAGGAAAAACTCCCTTTTTACAGGAAGAAACCTCCGGCAGAACCAGGCTCAGGTCGGGGCGGCCATCTGCTGCGACCGGTTGGGGTGAGAGAAGGAAGACGTTTGTTGTAGGTCTGATTGAAGGACTGATGTGATGGTAAGTTGTCTGCTGCTCCGCTTTGAATATTGAGAGATTAGTTGATGGATTTCAAGCCAAATTGTGCCCAAGTTTAAGACCACATTCATCGGTTGTTTTTGTTGATGTTATTGTTTTGGGATTTTTTTCCACAAGAATTTCTAGCTCCCCTAGAATTCTGGCCACCCAAACGATGATTGTTGCTGAGAGAACACAAGGTTTTGTCCCCCTGTACTATTCATGTCAGTGCAGGGGGTTCTCCTTGAGAGGCCAGGGTCGAAAAAGGGATGCTTCAGAACCTCCGAGGGTGTTATGCGCTGATTTGCATCCAAGGCCAACATTTCTTTGATTAGCCTTACAAATAATGATTGGCCATTTTCCGGTCCTCGCCTAACTTTCAGCAGTTGTTCGAGGTCATCGAGACGCTTAAGTTTTATATATCGAGTTTCCTTGGATCGATAATGTGTCTCGTATTGAAATTGTTCTTGGGTCTTAAATGTCCAGCGCTGTTTGTTGTAGTTATCCTCGATGAAGTAGCAGTCAGTGTACAAGCCAGACTCTAGGAGATGATCTGGTAGCTGACCCTGGGTTTCAATTATGAATTTTAAAACATCATAATCGTCTTCCCCAGGATAGAGAGGCACCCCTGTAGCAAGCTCCACAGCTACCAGCCCCAGAGACCACATGTCGATTGCTTCGTCGTATGGAATGCCAAGCATAACCTCAGGTGCACAATAACCAATTGTCCCCACACGGTCACCAGGAATCACTGCAGAAGCAGGACATGCGAGGCCAAAGTCTATAAGTTTGACTTTGACGGGAGACTCACTGTGGTTCAGCACCATGATGTTTCCAGGTTTGAGGTCAGCATGCACTATTCCCACAGAACCCAGGTGGAACAGAGCATTTGCGAGCTGATGCAAAATTGGCCCGAGTTCTCTCATTGGGAGACCTCTGTTATTCCGGTCCCCAATGTAGTCCCACAGGCTTTGGTCGAGCGAGTTCGAAATTCAAGCAAATGCGCTCTCCATCGAGGAAATAGCCGTTCCATTCCACAATGTTGCACCTGTCTGGATCCAAGCGTCGTAGCTGCTCCAGGATGAAAATTTCCAGTTTTGCCTGGAGCAGAATTTCAGGGTCGCTCTTGTTGACTTTAATAGCAACCGTTTTGTTGTTTTTTGTATCGCGACATCTGGTTACCAAACCAAAGCCTCCTTCTCCAAGGAAGGCCTCTACCATGTGGTGATCTCCTAAAATGGTCCCTTCCGTTATTTGAAGATCATCTTCAGAGGCAGATGGGTTGGCTGAGGTGTTGATGTCTCCTTTTTGAGGAAATTCAACTGAGTTTTGGAAACTGCAGCTGAATTTTTGTGATCCATGACTTTTCCAGCTTGAAGGCTGCTGAGAGAGCACAAGGAGTTCTCCCCCTGTACTATTCATGTCAGTGCAGGGGGTTCTCCTTGAGAGGCCAGGGTGGAAAAAGGGATGCTTCAGAACCTCCGAGGGTGTTATGCGCTGATTTGCATCCAAGGCCAACATTTCTTTGATTAGCCTTACAAATAATGTTTGGCCATTTTCCGATCCTCGCCTAACTTTCAGCAGTTGTTCGAGGTCATCGAGACACTTAAGTTTTATCGATCGAGTTTCCTTGGATCGATAATCTGTCTCATATTGAAATTGTTCTGGGGTCTTAAATGTCCAGCGCTGTTCGTTGTGGTTATCCTCGATGAAATAGCTGTCAGTGTACAAGCCAGACTCTAGGAGATGATCTGGTAGCTGACCCTGGGTTTCAATTATGAATTTCAAAACATCATAATCGTCTTCCCCAGGATAGAGAGGCACCCCTGTAGCAAGCTCCACAGCTACCAGCCCTAGAGACCACATGTCAATTGCTTCATCATATGGAATGCCAAGCATAATCTCAGGTGCACAATAACCAATTGTCCCCACACAGTCACCAGGAATCACTGCAGAGGTGTTACATGCGATGCCAAAGTCTATAAGTTTGACTCTGACTTGAGACTCACTGCGGTTCACAACCATGATGTTGACAGGTTTGAGGTCAGCATGCACTATTCCCACAGAACCCAGGTGGAATAGAGCATTTGCGAGCTGATGCAAAATTGGCCTGATTTCTCTCATTGGGAGACCTTGGTTATTCCGGTCCCCAATGTAGTCCTGACAGGCTTTGGTCGAGGAGTTCGAAATTCAAGCAAATGCGCTCTCCATCGAGGAAATAGCCGTTCCATTCCACAATGTTGCACCTGTCTGGATCCAAGCGTCGTAGCTGCTCCAGGATGAAAATTTCCAGTTTTGCCTGGAGCAGAATTTCAGGGTCGCTTTTGTTGACTTTAACAGCAACAGTTTTGTTGTTTTTTGTATCGCGACATTTCGTTACAACACCAAAGCTTCCTTCTCCAAGGAAAGCCTCCACCATGTGGTGATCTCCCAAAATGGTCCCTTTAGATATTCCAAGCTCATCTGAGCCGAAGGATGGGTTGGCTGACATGGTGTAATGTGTCTGTTTGCGCTGTAAATTGGTGAGAAACAAAACTGAACTTGTTTTGGTTTCTCTCGTAAATTGCTCTCAAAACTTCTCAAAAGGGTTTTAGTTGCTGCAGGTCAACGTCCGTTAAGCATAAAGTAACAGGTGAGCGCTCCTATTTATAGGTTTTGGGATCAAAGCAAAGTTATGACGTCGGAAAGGATCAAAGCAAGTATCACGTCACAAGCGATCGAAGGGATTCTAATATGTGCGCATGCGCACACACGTGCTTGTTTGTGTAATATTGTTCACACTAAACTTGACCCTAATCAATTTAATATCAGTCAATCAAAGAAAATGTTAGTTTTGGAAAATTTTAAAATGACATAACTGACAGTTAAAACATTTTTTGTTCATGTATTTGTATTGTCTTCGGGGTTTTTTTTGCATACCATGTTAAGCTTTTCTGTATATAGTCATGTCGTAGATTTCGGAGCAAACAAGAAATTGAATTGGATTTTAATATTGCAGTGCTTGGATTTCGGATTTGGTGCTTAAAACTTCTTGAAACTGTAACCGTATTTCATTCACCACAAATAACTATCTGATTGAATAGTTTTCTTATCAGATAGAGAAATAAAACGAGTCGCAAAGTCTAAAAGCAGCATTTGTCTGCCTGGGCTGTACCTCTGCACGTTAGTCTGTTTCAATGTGTGACCCCCCACCCCCTCCCTGATCAGTCGGGGGTGAGTGCGCTAATGTGCCTGGAGGCCGTTTTAATGAGTGTTTGCTGGAAAACGAAAAATACAAGAAGGATTTGTACGTTTTCACAACGGGGGAGTTGCGTAAGTACTAGTAAATAATTTTCTCGAGTGTGTACGTTACACATGTTATTTGTTTAAAATTGGTATTATTATTTTGCTAGCTAGCAAACTCGCGGGATAAAGGATTGAAGTGCACTCAGTGCGATACAATACGGTGGCGCTATTCTAACAGTTAGTTATTGCAGGGTAACTTGTAGAATATGCTGTGAATTGAACCAAGATTACACAGCAGTAGCAGTAATACGAGTTACTTCCCTCAAGTGAAAGCGTTAAACGTTAGCCCGATGCTTAACTAGCCAACGTCAGGCTTTCTGATTGAAGGCTAAAAGCGACGTTGTCACCAAGTAAACAGAATATTGATGATATTTTTGTGTATCGCTGCAGCCTTTTCAAGTATTAACCTGGTGTCTTTGGGAACAGCTTAGGGGGAAATGACGGTAATATGACTGAACCATATGGGAAGAAAGAATAGGCACTTTTTTGTGCTAGCGAAGTTTCCTCGCTTTCATTCAAAATCTGTTTATCATTAAACAATTGAAACATAATGGCTTCAAGCTGACATTGAGGCCTGTGGGGCACTATCAGCCACTGAGACAGTAGACAAGTGACTATTTCACACTTTAAGGCTGCCTGTTTATTTAAGGGAGATGAACAGTACATTATAACTGTACATAATAATATCAATGATGATAGATTAAATAAATGGGTTTTTGAAAGACGCTTGTGCATTTTTAAAGTCTAAAGTGTTGAATTGATCTGAGTATGTCATCTGTTCAAAGCCTCTCCCAGTCAGTGCTGTTCTCTATGCCTGTCTTACTCTACATGATGTTATTAGCACAAACACTTTAAAGGTGATAATTAGGTCTACAACAATAACACAGACTGCAATGTAGTTAAGCGTCTTACAGTTAGTTTTGAATGAATGAACTTAAAAAACAACACAAGCAAAGATCTGTCTCCTCCTGTTTTTTGTGTCACATAAGAAAGAAGCATCAATATCTGATGAGAAGACTTATTAATTTGGCCTTTCACGTGCTCTTACTCAGGTGATGCGAAGTGAAATATGCATCCTTTTTATGGTAATGTGCTGGAAAATGTTGAAAATGGACATTAAACGTGCTTACAAAGTGCTTGAATTTGACCCTGAAAGGTGTATGAACCCAGAAAAAGTCACACTTGGAGTAAAAACCTCTGATAGCAAGTTAATCATATTCAATTGATTTGATGCTTTCAGCACAAAATTTAGCCACACAGTCAGGACAGCGTCTGCTTTACCTTCATCGGTAAACGTGTTTATGCAGTACATAGTAACAGTGTGGCTGAGTCCTCTGGTTCAAATCAGTTCCAGTACATTTGGAGATGTAAGTCTTAACCTTTCACATGCATCGGGAAGGAAAAAACATTTAATCTTCACAGTACTGCCGAAGTGCAGCGATACATTGTGAAGTGCACATTTGCATTTCTCATACAGTACCGAGCAAAAGTCTTGAACCACCCCCTTATTTTTTCGTGTTTTGCCAGGTCAGTCTGTGTTAACGGTGTTATTAACTGCATTCTTCAACTAAAGAAGTGAGAACAAATGATGTGGGCTTTTGTTTTTTTGCAATAGGCTGCAAGTAAATGTGTACAGATACAATTTAAAATTGGTTCTTTGTTAAGTTTTCTGGTCCTTTCCGTGACTTAGGTGTCTGTTTATGTTTGAATGTTTCAGAGATTAGTGTGAAGGGTCTTAACAGACAAAAAGTGGTCAAATACAAGCCCTGGATTAAAAATCAGAAACACTTTAAAAAGCCTGGAGAGCTATTCCTTAATACCACTTTAAAGATTACAGGGAAGTCCGGATCCCTGGAAGCAAATGAGGGATGGCTCAAGACTTTTGCACAGTGCTGTACATGTCATGTTCCCTGTTTTATAGCTCAGCTCAAACTGACACGTTCTCACTAACTGCTTCTCATTTTCTCCACAGTAAACTTTGACCACTTCCAGATACTGCGGGCCATCGGGAAAGGAAGCTTTGGAAAGGTAATGCAGCCTCCATTTTTCACGCGACTTGTATATTGTTTGCCCTTAATTACCCACCACGGTCGTCATCTCTAAAGAATCAGTGCAAGCGAAGCGAAATGTGCTGGGATTACACTTTAGTTCTCGTGTGCTGCTGTTATTTAATAACAGTTATAAATGCAGCTTCTGTAATTATTTCTATAAAGTCAGTTAGAGGAGAGCCGATTTCTATTTCATCTCACTCAATCTAGGTGGGAATTTTCTCATCCCAACAGGTAACGATGCTATGTGACAAATCATCAGTATGCGTTTGGAGGCATGAGAGCCGTTTGGAATGAATCTATACATGTAAATGTGCTTTTTGTTCTGATCATCAATCGCTTTGTAAAACAAGACCTGATAGGGTTAAGGTTAAAGTTATGGATAGAGTTAATGTTAGGAGCCTCTGCTCCAAGTGTGTGTTACTGCTGCGAGCAGCGTTCGGTTGTTTTCAAATGGGAATCTGGAGCGTCTCATAAGGATGCGGAAAGATACCTTTCACGTTACTATGAGATGCCTCAGGCCATGACAAACTGTTGGTATGTTACGTGTTGGGAATAAGAACTGAGGGCAGCTGTATTTGGGCCTTCATTGGCTAAGGGTAAGGAAATGTGGCTTCCAGTAATTGTCCTGAACATACACCTGAGAAAACTTCAAAATCAGAAAAAAAGCATCAAAGTAATCTTAAAACATGTAATGTGCTTGTTACTCTGCTACAACTGGGATCATGTACCGCATAAAAAGACTAGATAGTCTATGTGATGTGGATGCTAGAGCGAAAGCCATGGTTGATATTTGACCTTGTAGTATTTTATAGTTGCCTTCCTGGAGCCAAATAGAGAAACAAATGAAGGCCCCAATTGCAAGAAGATGCTAGCATAAAACAAGCAATATAAAGACAACATATTCTGATCAAATAGCGCTGCAGTCATTGTCTTCATACTGGTAGTGATGATGCATTTCTGATAAATGCCTGTAAAAGAAAGACTAACCATATATGGTGCTCAGTGGTGAAACTGCTTTGTAAGTTCCTTACAAACCAGTTTATACTGATTAAAAAAACAGAAATGAGAATGCTATATCTGAGCAGAGATAAGCAACAGACAGCTGTGAAAGTAAGATATTCAAATTCACTGAGCCAAAGACGCAGCTACAGAACTCATGACTCAAGAGTTTGCAAAATATATCCTTTCAAGAAACAAAGTTAAAAATGAGCTTATTGTTCATTATGATAGCGAGCGATATTCCACAGGGCATTGACAGATCCAAACCACTTCACACTTCACACACTGTGGAATTAATCCTGAACAGCTCACCACAACATTGTTTTCTCCACGGGATCTGCACACAGGAAAATAAATGATGATGGGACATACTGAACATTTGTGGAGAAATCCAGTACGTTTTTTATGAAGCACGTATCAAGGCTTGCTTATTTAAGAGTGAGTAATGTCTCTGATAAGAAAATTATTAGAGTCTTGCTGTTTCAGAAAGTGGTTTGAGTGCTGGTGTGATTAATGACCATATACAGTGGTCCCTCGTTTATCGCAGGAGTCACTGATAGGTGAAATCCATGAAGTAGCCAACTTTATTTTTTACAATTATTATAGATGTTTTAAGGCTGTAAAACCCCTCACTACACACTTTATACACTTTTCCCAGGCAGGCATGAACATTTTCACACTTTTCTCTCTTGTTTGAACACTCTCAAAGTCTTGTAGAAAAATAAGTCCAGTGTTATAGAAGGAAACCAAAGGCACCCGCCAGTGACGATGTTTGTGACATTGTTGTGTTTGTTGGGGAGAAAACTTACAAACATACAGTACAGCACGTCAGAGTCACACTGCTAGCGATCGAAGCTTTATGTAAATTTGACCAGCTGAACGCATTCTGTACTGTACAGGAGACACAACACGAGATTGATTGACAATGGTCTAATTGCCTACAGCCAGTCAGGACGCAGAATACAATGCACTTAAAAAAATAAATAAAAAATGCAACAAAAAAGAAAAAATCAGCGAAACAGTGAGGGACCACTGTATGTGCTATTGGATCCCTGCAAAATTCTTCTGCTCATGTTGGAGATTCACCTTTTTCACCTCTTTTTTTTGTGTGTGCTGAGCAACTGGGGTACAACAACACCTAATCTATATAATCTAAGCAGAGGTGCATCTATCCAAATCTTTACAGGCTTTCTGTGGGATAGCCTTAAACCCCTGCCTACTTAGTACCACAGTGAAAGGGTTTTTCTCCAGAGATGGAGAGGCTATTACCAAAAAGAGAAACCGGCTGAGCCAAGGCACAGCGGAAAAAATATTATTTTTAATTAAACTTTATTTTTATAGAACCAAATCACAAAGGTGCTTTATATTGTACGATAAAACCCTACAGTAATACAAGGACAACAGAAGACCCCAACAATTATATGAACCCCTATGAGCAAGTAGGGTGACACACAAGCAGGTAGGGATGGCATTCTCAATATCACTTATCAATATGATTCTCTTATTGATTCTTATTGGGTTGTAATTGGCTCCATGTTGAGATCTACAACCATCTCTAAGCAGCATATTAAAGGCATTACATTCATGCAGATTAATTGCATGCTGTGGGTCAAATGTTTGTGCATGTTGGAGGCATCGCCCGTTCTTATAGAGTTCAATACTGAGGAAACATGAACCTAGTCAAAAAAGTAATGCATTACACAGAACAGTGTTCTTAAAAGTATTGCAATGCATTATTTACTCATTACATCTGTCATTTTTTACAGTGTGGCATGTTGGAGCAGCAGTTTATCGGCAGCTGAGAGGAAGAGGTTTGATAAACTCATCAGGAAGGCCAGCTCTGTTCTGGGATGCACCCTGGACCCAGTGCAGGTGGTGGGAGACAGAAGGACTCTGGCCAAAATAACATCTCTGATGGACAGTCTCCCACCCCATGCATGTAGATGTTGCTGAACTGCAGAGCTCCTTCAGTGAGAGACTGCTGCATCCTAGATGCATGAAGGAGCGTTTCCACAGGTCCTTCCTCCCTGCAGCTGTCAGACTGTACAATCAGAACTGCTCCCAACAAACATAGATGTTTACATCAATGCTGTAACTGCCATAAGTTAGTTAATTAACCAATTCGCACTACAACCTGGTTTGCCTCTTACCTGTAATTATTTTTATTTAATTTAATAACTGTACAGTACTCTCTGTTTATAGTAACCATTGTCCTTAATGTAAATATGTAAGAAAAATTGTGTATGTTTCTGTTCCGTGTCCTGTGTACTGTTTGTTTGTATATTTGTCTTTTTGGCTGCTGTTACAACCAAATTTCCCCTTGTGGGACAATTAAAGGATTATTCTATTCTATTCTACTTTTGTGTTACTCTGTAAAATAGCTGAAACACATTGTCACATTATAACCAGTAACAGTATAAACCTTAGGAAACAGTCCCACACACCAACACAAATCTCGGTCCTAATGAGGACACACATATGAACTTTCTCTTAGTATTTAGGTATGAACACAATGTAACAATGAAAGCCAGCCTTTAAAGAGATCGCCACAGTGATTCTACTTTACAAACACGAACAGGTAGAAATGGAGGCGTCCAGCCTGATCGTTCACCCTGATTGTTTGGCCTGCAAATATACAAGAAAACATAAAACAGTAGAAAAGCCAGCTATGAGTGACAAAATTTGCGTGATGCTGTGGTCATGTGGTATTAAGTTTCTGAAACACAAACAGAGAAGTGGTACATTTTCTTAGAACTGCTGCACTGGTGATGTAGGTGATAATTTAAATGGTTATAAGGCGGTGCTGCTGAAATGTATAAAAATCAAAGTGACAAGAACCAAGTGTTCTTTGTTCCAGTTTGACTGACTTGAACGTAACAGCGTGTCTCAGCTACACTCTGCTCATCTCGAGTCTTTGCTCCTCATTTGGTAAGAATGTTTTGTTTGTACAATAAAAATATTTAATTCTCAACAGGCTCATGTTCTACACCTCCAAGGAAGTATAACAACCCTCGCTCCTGCCACACTTTACCTACTTTTACAATCCAGACATGTTAAAAACATGCTGACATTATCTGGGTTTTGTGAGCACACAAATCCTGCATAAGCTACATGCATGTACAGTTTGAGACCAGTCTTTATGTTAGATAATCTTTCATTTTCATTCACACTGACTATCAGATGTTGCCTATTCAGTCATGTATTTGATTTATTGTAATCTTTCGCCAGCTTCAGAGCCTTTCACCTGCTGCTCCAGACGACCCACTTGTGCCTGAACCGCTGCAGGTTAACCAACCAACCAACCAACCAACAACCACTCATTCACTCATCAGTGAAGCCAAAATAAGGTAATCTCATGCTGGATGCCTTTTAGTGCAGCAAAGGTCGTGAGGTTCTTGAGTTGAGTTTTATTCGTTTTCAGATGTGCAGTACAGATTTGTTATTACAGACCAAGCCACAATACACGAGGAGATGTGAGGAAAGCTTCCAGCGTTTACATTTATGATGATTTCATGTCCGAGTCGACGTTTAAGTTCTTGCAAATTGTTTCATTGTGTGATGTAAAGATTTCTGGCTAGCGATCAGTTTGTGAAAAGACAAAATCAAAATTCTAATGTGTCTCACTATAAGACATTTAGATTCAACAGCAATTTAAGACTCGGCCCCTTAGTTCCAGTAAAAGATACTCTTAATGCTTCTACACACCAAAACACTTATGATACGTTCATGCTCCATAGTCTGTGGGAACAGTTTGGGGATGGCCCCTTCCTGTTCCAACGTCACTGCACACCAGTGCACAAAACAAGATCCATAAAGACATGGATGAGCGAGTTTGGCCTGCACAGAGTCCTGATCTCAACCTGACAGAACTGCTCATAAATAGAGCAGAGACTGCAAGTTAATGTGTGAGTTCAGTGGCTGACCTCATAAATTCCCCATACACTCCTAAACGCTGTGGAAATCATTTACAGGGAGGCCGACATCATATGGATTAAAAATAGGATGTAATTCAAATTTATATGTGTGTGTGTGAAAGCAGAGGAACAGAATCTTTTGGCAACATAGTGTATGTAACAGTAGAATATGAATGAAGGGGAAGGAGTGTATGAGAAGTCCCTGAGCACCCAAAGACAAAAGCAAAGTAACTAAGCAATCATTCAGCAGCTGATCCGACGCTTCTTGCTGGGCTTGAAGACAGAATAGGAGCAGGCTCAACAGGAGAGGGCTGGGTGATAGTTGAAGCCTCTGCTTCCTGTTAGATTTGTATTGTTGGATTGTCATTTATGCTTAGAAATATATATTTATATATGCTTAGAAGTATATATTCATTTGTAGATTGAAAGAATGTCTCATCCTAGGAGGTCTGTAACAACTCTGTGTAGCATGAAGAGGGGGGTGCGTTCACTCCTCTTCAGAGGGTTCTGGCATAGATCACACACCTCCTAGGAGAGGTCGTATCTTCTCTTGCTGATATATGGTTTAGCAAACACACGTATATCTGTTTGAGTGTAAGAGCCTTTTGTTCAGATGGACCGCTAGACTCCTGGCACCAGCTTTGGGGAGTCTTCACAGGGTCACATCTTGACCCCACACACACACACACACACACACACACACACACACACACACACACACACACACACAATGTATTCTTTGTCCACATGTATACCTATATGAAACCTCATATGTTAATGACCCTGTGCATATTCATGTAACCACAATAAAAGGAGTGCTATGGGGAACCTGGCTGAGAGTCTGACGGAGGTCAAGCGGGTGGAACGACACTTGGCTCCAGGCAGGCCTCCCTCATGCATGAGTAACACAAAGAACTTTGCCTACTTGTGTCTTGCTTTTTGCTGTGTAGTAAACTGTCTTGAACGTTCCAGCAAACAGGTTTATGCTACAAGCCTATCACTTCCCATTCTACTTTAGGAACCACAAGTTAGCATGTAGACTCAAATTTATTACATATTTGTTGCAATAATTTGTGCTTTTTCTGGATAAAATTCTCAATCAGAATATTGTTTCTGTTTTTTCTTCACCAGGTAATAATGAGGATCCTGTTCCTCTGTTTGCTGCTCATTGCCACTGAGAGTTCAACGCTTGAAGAAGACGGCTATGGCAAGTTTAGAAGACAGCACATAGACGCCACGATGACTGAAAAGGGTTGTGATAAGGTTATAAAAAGTAAACAGATCTACAATGTTGACAACAGCTGTAAAGATACCAACACGTTCATCCTTGATAATCCAAGTGAGATCAAAAACATTTGTGTTGAGGGAAAATTTGATGAAACACTTCAAATGACAAAAAGTCACAAGAGGTTCAAAGTTGTTAAGTGTGAACTAAAGAATGAGGGAGCCAGAAAACCCAGATGCCAGTATACTGGTAATCTCCTCACTAACAGATATGTTGCAGTTGCTTGTGAAAATAATTTACCTGTACACTTTGCAAGAGACATTCTGGTCTTAGACGGCTAACAACTAGTGTTAAGTATGTTCAGGAAAGCCCCTAATATTATTTTTCTTTTCTCTTTGGTGGAAGCAAAACTTAGCTGTGAAGACTGTTAACCTGTAGCTAAACAATGAATTTGAATCTCTCTAAAACTGCAAAGTAATCACAGAACATCGAACGATTCCTGAAGCTCGTGTTGCTTTGAGTTTGTGGTCCAAAGCATTAACATGTCGTAACAGTAACATGCTGCCACTTGTTCAGTGATTCTGTCATCAGCCATGGCTGGCTTGTGACGCAGTGCCAAAGGTGACTGTGTTTCTGTGATACTTTTACAGTCTGGGGGATGTCAATGACTAGTCTCATGATCACACACATTTCACTGAACACACATGGAGGAGTACTGTTTCTTATAGCCTGCGTTCAAGCGATCTTCTTCTGCTCAATGTTCCATTTGCCAGAACTGAACTGGGAAAGAGGGCTTTTTCTTATGCTGCCCCTTTTACATGGAACATGATGCAAAAAGACTGGAAGATAGCAGATCTTATTTCATTAAATGCTTTTAAGTCCAAATTGAGAGAGCCAGAGAAAAATGTTTTATAAAATGTAATTGTTACTTATAATCATGTATGTAACTTTGTAATTTTAACATGTTGTCGCCTCTTGGCCAGGACTCTCTTGGAAAAGAGGTTTTTAATCTCAATGGGACTTTTCCTGGTAAAATAAAGGTTAATAATAATAAACATGGGCTGTTTCTCTGTCAGTCACAGCAGGGGGAAGACTGTCGCTTTTTTGTCTTTTTACCTTTGACTCTGTCATTTCTTTTGGAGCTTAGTAAACAACCTGAACACGCGTTAGCCACTTTTTAATTTCTTTCTTTGTTTTTAGCAGCACTCCAGGGCTGTGTGCTGCCCAGCAATTTTGTTTTTCAAAGCATGTTTCTTGTGTTTGAGCAATAAAAAAAGTTACTAAAAAAACCATCTGGTTACACGTCATTTTTCTTTATACTACCTGAGCTGGTACATAATAAATACATACATAATAATAAAAAATGTAATCGAGTTGGCGCATGGTAGTTTGTGTACAGCTGTTCTCAGTGCTTTCTCTCTGGGTTCAATGCACACGTTGCTTGAATTTATAACATTATCAAAAAAATAACAAATTAATATAATAAAATTATACCACTGCATTTTTCCCATTTAGTCCATCATCAGCAATTAAAAAATGGCACTGCCTTTGTTGAATATTTGTCTTCATATCAAAATATTGTTCAAGCTGTGATCAGTTATTCACAAAAGAACTTCTATTGAATAGTTAAATTAGCTTTACAGTGTGAATATTATAGATCACTTTTTGTATCCAAATAAATGCTGTGCTCAGTTTTGCCTCCATAAAGTTCTACTATGGTAAGTGGCAGACATCATGCTAAATAATACAATAGTTCCTGGATACTTCCATTTATGTCTTCATCATCTGTCATCTGTCTGGTGAAGGCACAGACATTCTGTCCTTCAGTAGAAGTAGAGATAGTGTTAAAAAATTACTCCAGTAAAAGAGCCTGCTTAAGTTTTATTGAAGTCCAGCAAAAGGCGATACAAACGTAAAACAGAATATAATAGAACTGCATGCTTTCCAGCATCATTACACATTTCATTCACGGTCGCTGCTCACAAGTGGCTGCGACTTTCCAGTCACCAGTCGAACACACAAACCAACAACAATTCTGCAGGAACCAGTAGAGACTTTAAGCTGGTGTTCCAGATTAACTGGCGTCGCAGATCCACTGGCGCTGGTCGAATAGATGTGTGGTAGACTTGCTTTTAAGGAGCCGCTACCGACAAACCAGCAAATAAACACGAAATATTTCATCTGTGACATTTATGAGGTTACCTTAACAAAATATTTAAAAGTGTCGTGAGTTTACCTGGTGTTACTCCCATGCACGAGGTTGTGGTTAGTAACAAACAGAGCCAGTGTGATTGAGTCGAGCTTGTGAGAGAGCTTATGAGTGACTCATGTGTGTCTGTTGGTTTGTCATCTGTTTCTGAGTGTGGAGGAGAGTTAGAAATCTTTTGTTCTAAATCCAAGTTAGGAATATTCATGATTTAATTTCCAAAACTTGCATATGATCTTCAATTTGTAGCAGTTCTGCTGACCATCACAGCAGCTGGAGCAGTCGCAAATGGAGGTCAGTCCACTACTGTCACCTGTGGCCAAGTGCCATAGCCTACTAGTAGATGAACTTGTCACACATCCAGGCGTGTAATTTCCAGGGGTGTTAGGGGGGTATTTGATTTGATTTGTAAAAAGAAAGTAAAATTATTAACATGGTGGTTTTTGGGGTTTTTTTGTTTTAGTTTTAGCTTGCTTTGTTCTCTACTGAATACTCTTTAGACATCCCTTTAGACAAGTCTTTATGACCCCCCCCCCCCATAAAATTATGAATTATCTTGCATAAATAGCTTGTTGATTTTCTTTAATCATTTCAATCATTACCAGCAAAAAAGTTGCATGTTTAATAATCCGACCGGCTTTCTCTACCAAACCTATTTGCTGTATGTTTGTTAGCACAGTCGCTGGTGCTAACTAAAAACTTGCTAACTGAACTGAGACATCAGACATGAAAAGATGCGGACAGACAACACTATTTAATTGTTGGTTCAGACCAACCGCTTGTAAAAAGAAAAGAAGTCCTGACTAAAAGGAGGTAAATACCCATGTTGTTAAGTTAGGTGATGATATGTTGACTGGAGTTGGTCTCCTGTGAGGAAAAGCCAGAGGCTGCCAGTGATGTAGCCTACTGTGTAGGACCAATGTCCGTTTCACTGAATTGTAACTTAAGGAGCTGTTTGCTACAATACAGTCACACGTTTTGGCATTGTTTACCTATCTGCCATCCCTCCTGCTTAACTCTGTCATTGACAGCTGGCTGCTGATGGTTAGTTCAGAGCATAGGCAGTAAGGTTCAGAGCACACGCCTGCACACACCGACATACGGTGAATGACGGTGCGTGGTTGTAGGTTTGTTTGTTACAAACAGATGTAGTCTATGACAGAAACGGTGAGTTAAGGATTAACAGAAACATCTGGTTCGCTGTTCTTTAGCTTGTCTGCAAAAAATCTGAAATACTGAATGTAAAATAATTGCAATGTAAGGAAAAGGAAATATTTGCCCTATTCGTTGACGTCTGCCACCATAAATCACAGCAAACTTTGATGTTAACACTGTGCTGTATATGTGGGGAAGGGGGCTTACTGATGATGGCAGTGGTGTGTTTGTGTGTGTGTTTGGTTGGGGGCATTGTGCTGCATATAGACTTGAGGGGAGAGAAAAGGTGACAGTGGGTCAGATGACCAAAGAGAGGGAGAGAAAGCACAGAAGGAGGACGGACAGGAGGGACGGATGTCCAGGAAACAGACATAAAAATCAACAAAAATAATTGTGCATGCAAACACACACTGTCAGAACACTGATTTGGTTTGTGTGGTTTCCTCTCTGAGGGCCTGGCTGTTGCCCTGGCCCTCAGAGAGTGACAGGTTTTCTTGTCATGTTTACCAAAAGGACTTGAGCCCCGTGTCAGGAACCAGTCACCCACAGATGACAGGGACAGAAAAGGATTTTATGTTTCAGACATCATCACCTGCACAAAGCCTGCACAACCTGATCCTAGGTTTATAGTAGCGCAACTTTTCCTTGGTTGCATTACAGTGCCACTTTACAAGGGGTGCTGTGTTTTCACTGTGCCAAAGTTTATTCAAATCAGTCAATCCAAGCAAGTGTGACCCTGCCTTTGTGAATGTAGGCTTTAGAAATTGGATAAAGGCTCTCTTCAGGTTCTCAGGACATGCAAAAAGTCAGTTACATATCCATGCCATGAACATCTGTGCTCAAAGTGGGAACACTGTAGCTTCACAGCTTTCTTCAGCTGTTGCCAGAAAACAGGAGGAAGCAAGGTATGGATTACTGAAGATTATAGGCTCCATCAAATACTTAGTGTTGCAAGGTTTAGCTCTACGAGGTCATGTGGGTATAGTTGTTGGTATAGTTTATTGGTGTCAATACAGTGAAGCAAATGATTGAGTATACATATAAATAAGCAGAGTCACCATGTGGTATTTTTGCCATGTTGCAATAATTTCCTTAGGGACTAATAAAGTATTCTGATTCTGATTCTGAATACAGCAGTGGAGAGGCGACAAGCAAAAATGCTTGAATATGAGTCACAGTGACATTAAAACTGATGAAGACAGTCGTGGTTAGAGGTAGCAATGAACTTAAAAAGATACTTTAAATTCCACTGGTCTAGAATCTCAGGACTCAGGACCATCACAGCTGAAGAAAAATGTTTTAGTTTTTAGTTTACTTTTCCTGAAATAGAAGTTGTATAGCTGCAGTTTAACAGATGAAATCATGTTCAGTGCTTTGTCCTGTCAGTGAACACAGATTCTTTATTTGCACTGAATGGGACAGCATATTTTCACTGCTTTTGGCACAATGACAATAGAAGCTTCAGATTCATTGAGTGTGAACGCAAACATCAACACATATGCACTCGTTTTCCAATTTTAGGCTCATGCTTTAAAAATAGTTGTACACGCTAATGAATGACTTCTTTTTAGTTTCAAAGTCTGACCTGCAAAGCCCGTCCACCCAGTGTCCTCCTCAGTCATGCTGGTTACATGATTGCTGTAGAAGTGCTAAACTACTGTGACCTGATTAATTGAACTGAGCTCACTCTGCAATAACTAATCAGTGATGTGGTAGTTTAAGTACTTCATTACCAAACTGTATGACTGAAGTATATATCTACTTTGTCTAACAGTTAGCTTAGCTTAGCCTAGCTTCCTCCTGTATGAAGGACAAGTTTCCTTTGGGTTTCTCATGTTTGTTGTTCTTGCGTGTAAAAGCAGTCATCTTGCATCACTTCTGATTGGTGAGCATGACTAGTACAAGAGAGGCCATCAGTTTATATAACATCATTTTATATAACACTGTATTTCAAACCTCGATCAGGCAAAACACGGAGGCTAATTGCATGGTTTCAAATTGCAATTTTGATTTTAAGTCGACTAATTGTTCAGACCTGCTCTGGGGCCTGTCTGAAGTATTAAATTCACATGGACATATATTTGTCTCCACACCTACGCAGGAGAACTTTTTTGTAAGTGTGAAATAGAAAATAGAAGAAGAAGTAGAGATGTGGGTGTTCTTATTTACATATTTTAATTTTCTCTGTTTCTTTAGCCAAACATGTTATTTGATCAGAGCACCTGCCTGTACACCTGCTGTTAACCAAGCAGTTATTTTCTAGCTGCTACACTGATCACAAAATCATGACATATGAAGACATATAAATGACAGGAGCTGTCCAGTGCCATGCACAGACATTAAAAATGAATGACAACAACCATGGGTCAAAGCAACAAATGGTGAACATTTATTAAGATATCATGATTTAGGTAATGTAGTGGGATAACTTCTGTTGTTATTATGATATTATGTTAGTGATGATGCCGCTTTGGTTTTCATTTATTCACAGCTTTGTGGTGTATGATGGAGTGTCAGGGCCACATTAAGAAGATAATCTACCATGGCTGTACCTTCTACAACACGGCTTGTGTAGATGAGTTAGTAATATCTCTCCCGAGCTTGCAGAATTAACTAAATTAAACCACATCCCACTTTTAAAGACAGTAGAAGGCGATTTGGCTAGATGGATTTCTCTACCCATATCACTCATGGGAAGGGTCGCCGCTATAAAAATGATGGTCTTGCCAAAAATAAACTATTTATTTTCAATGATCCCAAATAAGCCATCACAAGATTGGTTCAGATCTCTAGGCTCGTATATTTCTAAATTCCTTTGGAAAGATAAACCCCCACGTATCAGCTTAAAAACACTACAAAGGACCAAGGATAAAGGAGGATTAGATCTGCCTAACTTTAATCACTATTTTTTAGCCAACAGGCTTCAGTTCATCTCTAGATGGTTTAAACACACCTTCTTAGATGAAACCTGGATAGATGTAGAACAGGCACTATGTAATAACCTAGAAATCTCAGACCTACCATTTATCAGCTCAAACATCAAACGACATGAATGCTTTAAAAGCATCAATATCAGCTCTTCTCTGACAGCATGGTGGGAGTTTCTAAAAATAACAGTCTTCATTAATCCCATGCAAACGTACACCTATCTGGAACAATCCGGACATATTACAAAACAATAACATGATAAACTTGCCAGTTTGGAGTTATAAAGGAATTAAAAACTTGGAACATATTTTGGAAGGAACAGACTTTATTTTATTTGACAGACTAGTTACACAATATGGGATCAACAAGAAAATATTTTTGGAATATCAACAAATTAAATCCATAGTAAAAAAAAGAAATTTAATTCCAGTGAAGCTGAATTACAAACACCACCAAGTGTGGTACAATTTTTTTAATCTAACCCCCCCCCCCCAAATTATTGTCTAAAATATACAGAACACTTTCTAAAGTAGATGAATCAATATCCCTTCCGATTGCAAAATGGGAAGCAGATTTATCAATCAGCTTAGACCCAAACCTTTGGTCTCAGATATGCTTAAAAACCTTTCAATGGATCAGAAATCCCAGTTTGCCATTAATACAATACAAAATATTACACAGAGTGCACTATACTGGTCATAGGATGTTCAAGATCGGCTATACGTCTTCCAACAACTGCTCACACTGCACAGCAAATACACCGGACAATTACATCCACGCTCTTTGGTTCTGTCCACCAGTTCAGAAGTTTTGGCGCAAGATATGTGAAGACTTATCAAAGTGTCGGAAATGTAACATTCCAGCCTCCCCTTTAGTATGCTTGCTGGGCAACTTGGATGAAGTCACTGCAGAAATAAACACAGCCCACGTTGTTTTTACGGCCCTATGCATTGCCAAGAAAATGGTCCTCATTAACTGGAAAAATAAAAATAATCTTAATTCTAACCAATATAAAAACCATCTAATAGATCACATTAGTCTTGATACAGCCTCTGCCATCACATTTGATCAATCCCTCTGGACTACTTTGATTGGCTTCATCACCTAGTGGGGGTGGGGGGTCATGGTTTAGTTCTGCCTTCGCTATTGTGGTTGATATGGGGGTCGGGACGGCCTTAGGGCATCTAGGGATTCCCTAGGGACGTTTTCCCCGTAGGGCCTAACGCGGGGTTGTGGCCATGACCTGGTTAGGGGCTCTGGTGGCTCTTAGATGGTGTTTTCCTTGTGGCTGCTTACAGCGGAGAAGGGGGAGGGTCTGTGCTGGTGGACGTTGGTTACTGGCCTGGTAGCCTGGCTGCCCCTGGGTGGGTCCGGGATGGGCGTGGAGGCTTGGGGGTCTGGGGGTGCTCCGCCCCCAGGCTGGGGCTCTGGCTGGGCCTTGGGGCCTTGGGTCCTGGTTGTTGTGTCGCCGGGGTGGTGCATGGGGGCTCAGCCCCGGAGCGGGGGACCTCTGGTGCATCGGCCTGAATGGAGGGCTCTCTAACTGGTGGGGAGGCTGTTACATCTTTGCAGGAGGTCTCCTCTCTACAGGAGCAGACTCTGCAGGTGGGGGAAAGATATTGGAGAGGTGGAGAATGACTCAGCCTGGGTGTCTATTGTCTTGTGTAGTCTGGGAGAAGATTGGATGACGGGGTGGGTGCATTTTTCTCTGCGGTGGGGTCGGGTGGGCTGTCCCGGACTCTGTGGGGCCGGGTGGTGCTGCTGCTGTGGGCCCTGGTCCGGATGGGCCTGGGCCCCCTTGCCCTGGTGGGTTCCAGAGTGTGGGGGTGCCTACTGGGGTCAGCGGGGGAGCTTGGGTGTAAGACTCCACCTCTCTGGGGACATCTCGGGCTCTCCGAGGTGTGGAGCCTCTCCCCCCTCGGCACGCTCCCTGCCGGTGGCTGGTGTTGGTGTGTTGGTGGTTCTGGGGGCGACCGTGGCTCAGGGATTTGGGAAGCCTCGCTTCTGTCAGTCTGCCCCAGGGCAGCTGTGGCTACAACTGTAGCTTGCCTCCACCAGTCTTATGAATGTGAGAGTGAATGAATAGTGGAATTGTAAAGCGCTTTGGGTGCCTAGAAAAACTCTATATAAATGCAATCCATTATTGTTATTCATTCTTGGTGTCTGGGGCTGGGCGCTCATGTATGTACCGACTCACTCCTGGTGGCCGATTGGCGGGGCCTGGCACCTGTGGCCCAGCTAGGCCCCTTACGGGGGGTCGGGTGCCCTCAGGCCTCTCGGCCTGATGCCCGGTCCTCTCTGGCACAGCTGGCTGCTGGCAGAGCCCGCGGGCACGTCACTGCAACCCCCTCTGGCCTCTGCTCCGTGGCTGCTGGGTGACCTCTCGTTTGGGGCTCTCCTCAGCTCTTCCCAGGAGGGTGGCACGTTGGCCCCCTGGTGGTCCTCCTCGGGTCCTCGTACTCTGGGGCCTCTGGATGTCTGGGGCCTGGATCTCCTCCATACCTGCTTCATGCCCTGGGGGACGGGCCACACTCCCTAGCAGATCGTTACATGGAGAAACCTTTGGAATACAAGCATGCTGATCCACACAGGTGTGCACACAGGTGTACACACGGGTATTCACAGACACAAACTACACCTTTCTTGGCTGCTGCCTCAAAGCACATTGTGCGCTGTCAATCTTGCGTGCTGTAACATAACATCTAATATTTGGTATCTACTGTTATCTATTGTTAGCTGTTTTATTGTGATGGTGCTATATTTATTATGTTGCTCTTTCTTGTTTGCTTTCTCTTCTGTTTTTTCTTATCTCCATACAGGTGATCCAGGTGTTTTGTTTGTTTTTCTTTCTTTCTTCCCCCCTTTCTCAACGTCTCTTCTCCCTTCTATTTTTCTTTCTCTCCCTCTCTTTCTTTCATTCTTTCTCCCTGTCCTATCCCCCAGTCATGTCTGTCCCGTCTGTAACAACCAAAAATCAAATCAAATAAATATATAATTATAATAAAGGTCAATCAAATGGCCCAAATGCAAGACCATGATGATCCAATTGGTAAAGTAAAGCCGCTTGGCATCTTTCTTAGCCTTCAGACAACAATTCTGATGGCTAAAGATCCAAACGGGACAGGCAAAAAAAAAAAAAGATGAGTCAGTGAAGCAAACTGATCAGCTGTCTTATTGTGTCTTTTGTGTGTTTGGTTTTGTGTATTCAATGAACCGAACGCCGTCTTTACTGCACGAGGGTGTGACCATCCACATCCTTTCATCTGTCCACTGTCAGCCAATAATTTTGTAAAGATTCCAAGTGTGCGTGCTTTTCCTTCTGACCAGATGCAGATTTCTGTACCATCACTTTATTGCCCTTATACTGTTCAGCACACTGTGTATGTGCGCTAAAACAGAAACTGTTTCACTGCTTCTTTGTAGTGGCAGGTTACAAAACATCATTAGATGCTGCGTGGCCGTACAAGACGGAATTTGGTTAGCAACAACTCTCTGAGGCCTTTACTGTGAAACACAACGCTGTCTTATCTGGTTAACTTCAAGGTTTAATGTGGGATTTTTTTGTAATCCAAGACATAATGCCAGGTCAACTCATGCTTTGAACCTAATCTGCTCCAGAGCAAATCATGTTCCAAATGTGAGATCAACAGGTAGAAAATCACAACCTACTAACCAGTAAGACCAAAAAGAACAAAATAAATAAAATCCTAGATCCTGGAAGATCCCTCAGACCGCTGTGTGCAGAGAGTAGGAGGGTGTAAAATTTATCAGCAGAGTCTGATGTCTTTGTCTTTCCATGATGAGCAACAATAATGAACATAGATTCTCTACAACAACTTTATTGTTTTGGAAGTATTAATATATGATCCCAAAACTTCTACATTTAACCTTTTAATCAGACCAGCAAAAATCTAGTATTGAATTTTAGCGCAGTCATAAAAAATTATTTGCTAAAAGCATTTTTGTAGCTGAATATTTTAAATTACAGTTAGGATTACTTTTTGGCTGTTTCACCTGTAAGACATTAAAATAACATGCTAAGGTTTAATAGTCTATAAGGAATACACTCTGAGGCCTGGGCAGTGTTGTGCTAATAAGAGAAGGTTTGTGTGTGCAGTGAACCAGTAATTTTTGTATTTCACAATTTATTGATATGTTTGATCCTTTCTGACCTGCGTTAATGAAGCCATTAGAGCACCATGTCCGCTACAATAGTTCTGTAGTTTGATGCTTGAGTCGTTGCAGACTTGTTGAAACTCCCTCACCCGTCAAAGCAGCGTCTGTGTTATTCGAGTCCAGCAGATGGCAGTGTTTCACTGTCTGACGGCTGTCTGAAGCTTCAGCTGGATTATTCGTTTGCTATGTTTGCCATGTTACAGTGGGGAGGAAAAACTCCTTTTAACAGGAATATCTAGACATGAGTGATTACTGCAGTGGGGCACTATCTGTGCTATCTATAAGAAATGTTAGGAACAATAAAACTCTGAGGATCAGGGCTCCATTTCACTCCAGTGTTCAGTGGCATTTTAAAAGAGTGAATACCGACGCTGAATGTCTTTGTAAAGCAAAAGCACTTTGTTAGCCTTTACAGAGCAAAGCTATGGATCAATGTGCAGTGAAGAAAAATCCAGGTGGCCAGTCTGTCCTTTCCTAACTAATCACAGAGCTCCTTACATTGTTGCGCTGGAGAATAACTAAATATAATATAAATATAATATAAAGATGATATTGAAAATAATCTTTTGTAGAGTCACTACTTAGTGGGCAGAGGACAGTTATCACTTTGCTGGATGCTTTAAAGTCGCATGTTCTGTATTTGCTGTATGCAGATTAACAGGATATTAACAGATTAACAGCTTTCATTAGACTTCATATGATAATCAACAGTGAAGTGTTTCTCTTTCAGTGTTTATTCTTGCTCATTGAATGATCTCTGTTCAGATAATATGCTGCACTCATCTCATGTTTCTTTAAATACGGCATCACTTGTCCAGCTGTCAAACTCTGAAAGAGTTACAGTTTCACCACTGAGCACTTTGAATGGTTATTCTTTTATTTAAAAGCACTTATTCTAGCTGCATCATCAATACGACAAAAACTGTGACTTCAACAAAAATGTATCTAAAAATATTTAGGGGGAAATGTTCCTACACCCCTCATGTAAACGTTACACCTCCAAAAGGGAGAAATAATCAGAATAAGGCGTAATCATTGTCTTGATAATAATGACCATGAAAATGAAACTAGGCCTACCTTTAGTTCAGCACACTCAGTGTTGCATAAAGACATGCGAACATGCCATCATCCATTCTGGAGCCTACTTTTAAAAAGAGCGAGCTGTTTATTCTGGCTGAGTAGCAAACAGAACCAACCATGAAAACCTAAACTGGGAAAACACTCGGAAACCTTGAACACTGGGAATATGGAGACACAGGGGGTAGGTGAACAGACACTCTGACAAAGGACAGAGGAAAACAGAGACAATATATATAAGACAAGAAGTAACACAGACACCCTTTTCAGTGACAAAAATGAGAAAATATCCAGTGAAAGGCAGTTCTCTTGGAAAAACTGCCTTATTGATGTCAACGGTCAGAGAAAAATGTCTGATAGGAAGGCAACCGTAGCTCATACAACCATTTGTTGCAACCAAAGAATGCAGAAGAGCGTTTTGGTCAGCTAAGAACAGGAAATTGAAGCTACAGTTCTCAAAATTTGACATGAGAAGATTGGATAAATGTTGCCTGGTCTGATGAGTCTTGATTTCTGCTCTGACATGCAGATGGTCGGGTCAGAATTTGGCATAAATAGCATGAAAGGATGGATCCATGCTGCCTCATGTCAGCTGTGCAGACTAGTGGTGGTGGTGTCACTGTGGGGGGGAGGGGCGGTATTTTCTTGCTGAAACGTTACATAGTGTGTGTGTGTGTGTGTGTGTGTGTGTGTGTGTGTGTGTGTGTGTGTGTGAGAGAGAGAGAGAGAGAGAGAGCGAGAGAGAGAGAGAGAGAACAACTTGAAACAAACTGCAGCAATAAGGGCAAACTAGTGCACAGTTATGTTTACGTGAGCGTTATTTTGTATGCATTTGTACAGTTCCATAACTGTGAGAATACATTGATAGCATTTAACTCTAGTAACAGGCATTTGTACCAGTAAGCATGAAAAAGTAGGGAAAAGAACTAGTATGTAAGCACTGACTAGTACTGTAAAGTATATGTGTATATAGGGCAATCGTGGCTCAAGAGTTCGCAGTTCATCCTGTAATTGGAAGGTTGCCAGATTGAGCCCCGCCTCCGACAGTCTCGGTCGTTGTGTCCCGGGGCAAGACACTTCACCCGTTGCCTACTGGTGGTGGTCAGAGGGCCCGGTGGCGCCAGTGTCCGGCAGCCTCGCCTCTGTCAGTGCGCCCCAGGGCAGCTGTGGCTACAATGTAGCTGCCATCACCAGTGTGTGAATGTGTGAATGACTGAATGTAGTGTAAAGCTCTTTGGGGTCCTTGGGGACTAAGTAAAGCGCTGTACAAATACAGGCCATTTACTGTGCGTGTGTTTATGCTCAAGTGTATGAATAAATTAGTCAGTTTTAAACAGTTGCAATTTAAACAGTAGAAGAGTGGCACTATATTTATATATTTATAAAGAATTTCAAACAACAATTAATTGATGCTCAAAGCAGGTTTATTTAATTAATATCCAGATTTCCAATTAGTTCCGAATTCATTCAGCAGCAAATCACATCACCAGTCACTTCAAGGCTGTATGTATTATTGTAAGGTAGACCCTACAATAATACATACAGAGAACCCAACAATCATATGACCCCCTATGAGCAAGCACTTTGGCGACAGTGGGAAGGAAAAACTCCCTTTTTACAGGAAGAAACCTCCGGCAGAACCAGGCTCAGGTCGGGGCGGCCATCTGCTGCGACCGGTTGGGGTGAGAGAAGGAAGACGTTTGTTGTAGGTCTGATTGAAGGACTGATGTGATGGTAAGTTGTCTGCTGCTCCGCTTTGAATATTGAGAGATTAGTTGATGGATTTCAAGCCAAATTGTGCCCAAGTTTAAGACCACATTCATCGGTTGTTTTTGTTGATGTTATTGTTTTGGGATTTTTTTCCACAAGAATTTCTAGCTCCCCTAGAATTCTGGCCACCCAAACGATGATTGCTGCTGAGAGAGCACAAGGTTTTGTCCCCCTGTACTATTCATGTCAGTGCAGGGGGTTCTCCTTGAGAGGCCAGGGTGGAAAAAGGGATGCTTCAGAACCTCCGAGGGTGTTATGCGCTGATTTGCATCCAAGGCCAACATTTCTTTGATTAGCCTTACAAATAATGTTTGGCCATTTTCCGGTCCTCGCCTAACCTTCAGCAGTTGTTCGAGGTCATCGAGACGCTTAAGTTTTATATATCGAGTTTCCTTGGATCGATAATCTGTCTCGTATTGAAATTGTTCTTGGGTCTTAAATGTCCAGCGCTGTTCGTAGTAGTTATCCTCGATGAAATAGCAGTCAGTGTACAAGCCAGACTCTAGAAGATGATCTGGTAGCTGACCCTGGGTTTCAATTATGAATTTCAAAACGTCATAATCGTCTTCCCCAGGATAGAGAGGCACCCCTGTAGCAAGCTCCACAGCTACCAGCCCCAGAGACCACATGTCGATTGCTTCGTCGTATGGAATGCCAAGCATAACCTCAGGTGCACAATAACCAATTGTCCCCACACGGTCACCAGGAATCACTGCAGAAGCAGGACATGCGAGGCCAAAGTCTATGAGTTTGACTTTGACGGGAGACTCGGTGCGGTTCACAACCATGATGTTTCCAGGTTTGAGGTCAGCATGCACTATTCCCACAGAACCCAGGTGGAACAGAGCATTTGCGAGCTGATGCAAAATTGGCCTGAGTTCTCTCATTGGGAGACCTCGGTTATTCCGGTCCCCTATGTAGTCCCACAGGCTTTGGTCGAGGAGTTCGAAATTCAAGCAAATGCGTTCTCCATCGAGGAAATAGCCGTTCCATTCGACAATGTTGCACCTGTCTGGATCCAAGCGTCGTAGCTGCTCCAGGATGAAAATTTCCAGTTTTGCCTGGAGCAGAATTTCAGGGTCGCTCTTGTTGACTTTAATAGCAACCGTTTTGTTGTTTTTTGTATCGCGACATCTGGTTACCTAAACCAAAGCCTCCTTCTCCAAGGAAGGCCTCTACCACGTGGTGATCTCCTAAAATGGTCCCTTCCGTTATTTGAAGATCATCTTCAGAGGCAGATGGGTTGGCTGAGGTGTTGATGTCTCTTTTTGAGGAAATTCAACTGAGTTTTGGAAACTGCAGCTGAATTTATGCGATCCATGACTTTTCCAGCTTGAAGGCTGCTGAGAGAGCACAAGGAGTTCTCCCCCTGTACTATTCATGTCAGTGCAGGGGGTTCTCCTTGAGAGGCCAGGGTGGAAAAAGGGATGCTTCAGAACCTCCGAGGGTGTTATGCGCTGATTTGCATCCAAGGCCAACATTTCTTTGATTAGCCTTACAAATAATGTTTGGCCATTTTCCGGTCCTCGCCTAACTTTCAGCAGTTGTTCGAGGTCATCGAGACACTTAAGTTTTATCGATCGAGTTTCCTTGGATCGATAATCTGTCTCGTATTGAAATTGTTCTGGGGTCTTAAATGTCCAGCGCTGTTCGTTGTGGTTATCCTCGATGAAATAGCTGTCAGTGTACAAGCCAGACTCTAGGAGATGATCTGGTAGCTGACCCTGGGTTTCAATTATGAATTTCAAAACGTCATAATCGTCTTCCCCAGGATAGAGAGGCACCCCTGTAGCAAGCTCCACAGCTACCAGCCCTAGAGACCACATGTCAATTGCTTCATCATATGGAGTGCCAAGCATAATCTCAGGTGCACAATAACCAATTGTCCCCACACAGTCACCAGGAATCACTGCAGAGGTGTTACATGCGATGCCAAAGTCTATAAGTTTGACTCTGACTTGAGACTCACTGCGGTTCACAACCATGATGTTGACAGGTTTGAGGTCAGCATGCACTATTCCCACAGAACCCAGGTGGAATAGAGCATTTGCGAGCTGATGCAAAATTGGCCTGATTTCTCTCATTGGGAGACCTTGGTTATTCCGGTCCCCTATGTAGTCTGACAGGCTTTGGTCGAGGAGTTCGAAATTCAAGCAAATGCGCTCTCCATCGAGGAAATAGCCGTTCCATTCCACAATGTTGCACCTGTCTGGATCCAAGCGTCGTAGCTGCTCCAGGATGAAAATTTCCAGTTTTGCCTGGAGCAGAATTTCAGGGTCGCTTTTGTTGACTTTAACAGCAACAGTTTTGTTGTTTTTTGTATCGCGACATTTCGTTACAACACCAAAGCTTCCTTCTCCAAGGAAAGCCTCCACCACGTGGTGATCTCCCAAAATGGTCCCTTTAGATATTCCAAGCTCATCTGAGCCGAAGGATGGGTTGGCTGACATGGTGTAATGTGTCTGTTTGCGCTGTGAATTGGTGAGAAACAAAACTGAACTTGTTTTGGTTTCTCTCGTAAATTGCTCTCAAAACTTCTCGACAGGGTTTTAGTTGCTGCAGGTCAACGTCCGTTAAGCATAAAGTAACAGGTGAGCGCTCCTATTTATAGGTTTTGGAATCAAAGCAAAGTTATGACATCGAAAGGATCAAAGCAAAGTTATCACGTCACAAGCGATCGAAGCGATTCTAATATGTGCGCATGCGCACATATGAGAAGCGATCGAAGGGAAGCGATGGAAGGGATTCTAATATGTGCGCATGCGCACACACGTGCTTGTTTGTGTAATATTGTTCACACTAAACTTGACCCTAATCAATTTAATATCAGTCAATCAAAGAAAATGTTAGTTTTGGAAAATTTTAAAATGACATAACTGACAGTTAAACATTTTTGTTCATGTATTTGTATTTGTATTGTCTTCGGGGTTTTCTGCTTTTCTGTATAGTCAGGTCGTAGATTTCGGAGCAAACAAGAAATTGAATTGGATTTTAATTATTGCAGTGCTTGGATTTCGGATTTGGTGCTTAAAACTTCTTGAAACTGTAACCGTATTTCATTCACCACAAATAACTATCTGATTGAATTGTTTTCTTATCAGATAGAGAAATAAAACGAGTCGCAAAGTCTAAAAAGCAAACATTTCTCTGCCTGGGCTGTACCTCTGCACGTTAGTCTGTTTTCAATGTGTGACCCCCCACCCCCTCCCTGATCAGTCGGGGGTGAGTGCGCTAATGTGCCTGGAGGCCGTTTTAATGAGTGTTTGCTGGAAAACGAAAAATACAAGAAGGATTTGTACGTTTTCACAACGGGGGAGTTGCGTAAGTACTAGTAAATAATTTTCTCGAGTGTGTACGTTACACATGTTATTTGTTTAAAATTGGTATTATTATTTTGCTAGCTAGCAAACTCGCGGGATAAAGGATTGAAGTGCACTCAGTGCGATACAATACGGTGGCGCTATTCTAACAGTTAGTTATTGCAGGGTAACTTGTAGAATATGCTGTGAATTGAACCAAGATTACACAGCAGTAGCAGTAATACGAGTTACTTCCCTCAAGTGAAAGCGTTAAACGTTAGCCCGATGCTTAACTAGCCAACGTCAGGCTTTCTGATTGAAGGCTAAAAGCGACGTTGTCACCAAGTAAACAGAATATTGATGATATTTTTGTGTATCGCTGCAGCCTTTTCAAGTATTAACCTGGTGTCTTTGGGAACAGCTTAGGGGGAAATGACGGTAATATGACTGAACCATATGGGAAGAAAGAATAGGCACTTTTTTGTGCTAGCGAAGTTTCCTCGCTTTCATTCAAAATCTGTTTATCATTAAACAATTGAAACATAATGGCTTCAAGCTGACATTGAGGCCTGTGGGGCACTATCAGCCACTGAGACAGTAGACAAGTGACTATTTCACACTTTAAGGCTGCCTGTTTATTTAAGGGAGATGAACAGTACATTCTAACTGTACATAATAATATCAATGATGATAGATTAAATAAATGGGTTTTTGAAAGACGCTTGTGCATTTTTAAAGTCTAAAGTGTTGAATTGATCTGAGTATGTCATCTGTTCAAAGCCTCTCCCAGTCAGTGCTGTTCTCTATGCCTGTCTTACTCTACATGATGTTATTAGCACAAACACTTTAAAGGTGATAATTAGGTCTACAACAATAACACAGACTGCAATGTAGTTAAGCGTCTTACAGTTAGTTTTGAATGAATGAACTTAAAAAACAACACAAGCAAAGATCTGTCTCCTCCTGTTTTTTGTGTCACATAAGAAAGAAGCATCAATATCTGATGAGAAGACTTATTAATTTGGCCTTTCACGTGCTCTTACTCAGGTGATGCGAAGTGAAATATGCATCCTTTTATGGTAATGTGCTGGAAAATGTTGAAAATGGACATTAAACGTGCTTACAAAGTGCTTGAATTTGACCCTGAAAGGTGTATGAAGCCAGAAAAAGTCACACTTGGAGTAAAAACCTCTCATAGCAAGTTATCATATTCAATTGATTTGATGCTTTCAGCACAAAATTTAGCCACACAGTCAGGACAGCGTCTGCTTTACCTTCATCGGTAAACGTGTTTATGCAGGTACATAGTAACAGTGTGGCTGAGTCCTCTGCTTCAAATCAGTTCCAGTACATTTGGAGATGTAAGTCTTAACCTTTCACATGCATCGGGAAGGAAAAAACATTTAATCTTCACAGTACTGCCGAAGTGCAGCGATACATTGTGAAGTGCACATTTGCATTTCTCATACAGTACCGAGCAAAAGTCTTGAACCACCCCCTTATTTTTTCGTGTTTTGCCAGGTCAGTCTGTGTTAACGGTGTTATTAACTGCATTCTTCAACTAAAGAAGTGAGAACAAATGATGTGGGCTTTTGTTTTTTTGCAGTAGGCTGCAAGTAAATGTGTACAGATACAATTTAAAATTGGTTCTTTGTTAAGTTTTCTGGTCCTTTCCGTGACTTAGGTGTCTGTTTATGTTTGAATGTTTCAGAGATTAGTGTGAAGGGTCTTAACAGACAAAAAGTGGTCAAATACAAGCCCTGGATTAAAAATCAGAAAACACTTTAAAAAGCCTGGAGAGCTATTCCTTAATACCACTTTAAAGATTACAGGGAAGTCCGGATCCCTGGAAGCAAATGAGGGATGGCTCAAGACTTTTGCACAGTGCTGTACATGTCATGTTCCCTGTTTTATAGCTCAGCTCAAACTGACACGTTCTCACTAACTGCTTCTCATTTTCTCCACAGTAAACTTTGACCACTTCCAGATACTGCGGGCCATCGGGAAAGGAAGCTTTGGAAAGGTAATGCAGCCTCCATTTTTCACGCGACTTGTATATTGTTTGCCCTTAATTACCCCCCACGGTCGTCATCTCTAAAGAATCAGTGCCAGCGAAGCGAAATGTGCTGGGATTACACTTTAGTTCTCGTGTGCTGCTGTTATTTAATAACAGTTATAAATGCAGCTTCTGTAATTATTTCTATAAAGTCAGTTAGAGGAGAGCCGATTTCTATTCATCTCACTCAATCTAGGTGGGAATTTTGACCCCACGTCTCAATTTAATTACACAGCAGCAAAATTCTGCGGCTCTATTTGTCATCGCGCTCAACGGTTGGGCTGAAGGCAGGAGGAGAACTTAGTGTGTGTGTGATTGTTAGATTTGTATTGTTGATTGTCATTTATGCTTAGAAATATTTACTTATATATGCTTAGAGTTTTGTAATTAGTTGTAGATTGGTAGAGGTTTTGATCCTTGATAGTCTGCAAACTTTGTGTGTATTAGACAGCACTTTGGGAGCATGAGAGGTCATACCGTGTCTTATTGTTTTATGGTAGGATTAACGTAGTTGCGTCTGTTCTAGTCTAAGTGCTCTTTGTTTAGATGAACTGCAGGACTTCCTCACCGTGTTATCTAGGATGAACCATCTAGGGTGAGGGGGAGCCTACCCTCTTCCTGACCAAGGATGTTTGACCCTTTGATCAGCAGTCCACACACACACACACACACACACACACACACACACACACACACACACACACACACAGGCAAGGTACTCTTTGTGTGTATGTAGACATCATATGTTAATGAACTTATGCATATTCATGTAACCTCAATAAAAGGGCAGTGGTACGGGAGAACGGACGAGAGCAACTGGGGTCAAGCGAAGGAACGGTGCCTGTCCGGTTCTCTCCCGTGCACGAGTAACATGAAGCTTGCCTACTTGTGTCTTGCTTTGCAGTGTAATTATATTGTCTTCAACATTCCAGTGGATGGGTTCAAGCTACAAACCTATCAGTGATACACAATTGGGGCTGCAGAGATTGGAATAGTTTACCTTCATTTTAAATATCACTGCCCTGTGCACATTGTTGGCTTTAAAATTCAAACTTAAAGAGTTTGTAAGTAAACTGGCTGAGATGAGACAGACGATGCACCGGGTCCTCGTCTGAGTGCTGGCTTTCAGTTGTGCTGTTTCTTGCCCAGCCATGCACACACAGACACTGTGCTACACTTACACAGTGAGACAGATGCTCACAGAGACGTCCAGATACATTTTGTCCTTGCTGGAGGTCATCTTGTGTTTTTTGGCCCACTGTGGCCTCACACCGAGCTCCTGCTGTTTTTTGAACACTTTAACAGCTAACAACTTTTAGCTTCCTGTTGAACACACAGTGGGGGGGGTGCAGGAGGTAATAAATCAGGTTTGATTATCCTAATTTATAGCTGTCTTTATGTTAAGGATTAAAATAAAATTGACAAGAGGAAGGTGTTGGTGTGTGTGGTTGGGAAGAGAAGGGCGAAGCTAGAATGAAGCACAAACAGAGGGAGGTGTTTGCCTCTCGCTGTAGCGCTGTGAAACATGATCTGTATATTGCAGCTTGTGTAGGTGCTCCAAGAAAATGGGTTCATCGGCATGCAGCACTGTAGATGTGCACGTATGCACTCGCGAAAGAGAGAGGATGCTTGTGTTGCTGAGCTTGTTCTTGCACAGCGGGGAGATGTGAGGTAGGTTGGGGCTACCTCATAACTCCCCGCTGTGAGGCTGCCAGATGGGAAAAGAGGAAACCGCCTCGTTGTCCTGAAACGCTCATTTTCCTCTGCTCACTTTTCATCTTTACAATCTCAGCACTTGGGTGTGCATCTTCTTGCAGTGGGCCTCTCACTCTTGTTTTATAAGAGCTCCTCTTTGTGTTATTTAGTTTGTACCTGAAAAGTCTAATTTATGCCTGAGTACACAAGTACAAATAAAAGGAGTACCACGTACTTTAATGGGTCAGCTTGGGTCCAGACCTGAATTAGAGATAATGTTGGGCTGTTTTAGGTCTGAGCCACTAACCTGACGAAAACGCAACACAACTGCTGGTTGTTTAAAACAGATAGTTGGAGAGGCAGGTCAGTGCTTTTAAAGGTTTATCAGGTGCCAAATCATTTTATAGATGTGAAATGTAGGACTGTGCAAAAGTTTGAGCCACACCTTAATTCTAACATATAACTTGCTGGGAAACGGGTGCAACAGTTTAAATTTGAAAAGTTTACATGAAAATACAGTATAAAAGGCGTCATACAGAGTTGATATAATGAGCTTGAGCATCTTTATCTTCAGCACGCCCTGAACTCTCTTAGGCACATTTCTTGGAATTCCTTTAAGTAGTCTTCAGGAATAGTTCTCCGAGCTTCTTTAAGGACATTCAGAGCTCTTCTTTCGATATCAGCTGCCGTTTTGTTCCATTCTCTGCCGAGATGATCCCACACGGCTCAGGTCAGTCCATGAATGATGGTGTTTCGATGTGTTTAGTAAGCTGCTGCCGGTCAGACGCTTTCCAGATGGTATTGCATGGTGCATCAAAGTCTGGTGGTACTTTTCATAATTCCATCAATTTTGACGAAATCCCCAACACCCTGGCTGAAATGCAGACCCAAACTATGACAGAGCTGTACAGTAGTTTACAGGTGGTTGTAGACATATTACCACAATTTGAACCAGAAATGTCAAATTTTGGTTCATCACTCCATCAGACCTGCTGCCACTGATTTTCAGTCCAGTTCTTGTGTAATTTGGCATCCCTCAGCCTTTTCTCCCTGTTCCCTTCCTTAATAATGGCTTCTTGACAGCCACCCTTCACTGACACCATGAGATGAGGCTTTGGTGAACACTAGATGGATCAACTGAAGGACCGAGTGCATCTTTCAGGTCCTGTGTCAGGTGTTTGCTGAATTTTTTTTGACATGACTTTCAGGTACCTCGAAACGATTTTATGTACACGGCGCTCGAAAATCTGTCAAATGTTTATTACGACTTTGCTAAGCTCGAAGCCGACGCT
>NW_024387066.1:189494-215287 GCF_900408965.1 Simochromis diagramma
TGATACTTTTACAGTCTGGGGGGTCAATGACTAGTCTCATGATCACACACATTTCACTGAACACACATGGAGGAGTACTGTTTCTTATAGCCTGCGTTCAAGCGATCTTCTTCTGCTCAATGTTCCATTTGCCAGAACTGAACTGGGAAAGAGGGCTTTTTCTTATGCTGCCCCTTTTACATGGAACATGATGCAAAAGACTGGAAGATAGCAGATCTTATTTCATTAAATGCTTTTAAGTCCAAATTGAGAGAGCCAGAGAAAAATGTTTTTTAAAATGTAATTGTTACTTATAATCATGTATGTAACTTTGTAATTTTAACATGTTGTCGCCTCTTGGCCAGGACTCTCTTGGAAAAGAGGTTTTTAATCTCAATGGGACTTTTCCTGGTAAAATAAAGGTTAATCATAATAAACATGGGCTGTTTCTCTGTCAGTCACAGCAGGGGGAAGACTGTCGCTTTTTTGTCTTTTTACCTTTGACTCTGTCATTTCTTTGGAGCTTAGTAAACAACCTGAACACGCGTTAGCCACTTTTTAATTTCTTTCTTTGTTTTTAGCAGCACTCCAGGGCTGTGTGCTGCCCAGCAATTTTGTTTTTCAAAGCATGTTTCTTGTGTTTGAGCAATAAAAAAAGTTACTAAAAAAACCATCTGGTTACACGTCATTTTCTTTATACTACCTGAGCTGGTACATAATAAATACATAATAAATAAAAATGTAATCGAGTTGGCGCATGGTAGTTTGTGTACAGCTGTTCTCAGTGCTTTCTCTCTGGGTTCAATGCACACGTTGCTTGAATTTATAACATTATCAAAAAAATAACAAATTAACATAATAAAATTATACCAGTGCATTTTTCCCATTTAGTCCATCATCAGCAATTAAAAAATGGCACTGCCTTTGTTGAATATTTGTCTTCATATCAAAATATTGTTCAAGCTGTGATCAGTTATTCACAAAAGAACTTCTATTGAATAGTTAAATTAGCTTTACAGTGTGAATATTATAGATCACTTTTTGTATCCAAATAAATGCTGTGCTCAGTTTTGCCTCCATAAAGTTCTACTATGGTAAGTGGCAGACATCATGCTAAATAATACAATAGTTCCTGGATACTTCCATTTATGTCTTCATCATCTGTCATCTGTCTGGTGAAGGCACAGACATTCTGTCCTTCAGTAGAAGTAGAGATACTAGTGTTAAAAAATTACTCCAGTAAAAGAGCCTGCTTAAGTTTTATTGAAGTCCAGCAAAAGGCGATACAAACGTAAAACAGAATATAATAGAACTGCATGCTTTCCAGCATCATTACACATTTCATTCACGGTCGCTGCTCACAAGTGGCTGCGACTTTCCAGTCACCAGTCGAACACACAAACCAACAACAATTCTGCAGGAACCAGTAGAGACTTTAAGCTGGTGTTCCAGATTAACTGGCGTCGCAGATCAACTGGCGCTGGTCGAATAGATGTGTGGTAGACTTGCTTTTAAGGAGCCGCTACCGACAAAGCCACAAATAACGAAATATTTCATCTGTGACATTTATGAGGTTACCTTAACAAAATATTTAAAAGTGTCGTGAGTTTACCTGGTGTTACTCCCATGCACGAGGTTGTGGTTAGTAACAAACAGAGCCAGTGTGATTGAGTCGAGCTTGTGAGAGAGCTTATGAGTGACTCATGTGTGTCTGTTGGTTTGTCATCTGTTTCTGAGCGTGGAGGAGAGTTAGAAATCTTTTGTTCTAAATCCAAGTTAGGAATATTCATGATTTAATTTCCAAAACTTGCATATGATCTTCAATTTGTAGCAGTTCTACTGACCATCACAGCAGCTGGAGCAGTCGCAAATGGAGGTCCACTACTGTCACCTGTGGCCAAGTGCCATAGCCTACTAGTAGATGAACTTGTCACACATCCAGGCGTGTAATTTCCAGGGGTGTTAGAGGGGTATTTGATTTGATTTGTAAAAAGAAAGTAAAATTATTAACATGGTGGTTTTTGGTTTTTTTGTTTTAGTTTTAGCTTGCTTTGTTCTCTACTGAATACTCTTTAGACATCCCTTTAGACAAGTCTTTATGACACCCCCCCCCCCATAAAATTATGAATTATCTTGCATAAATAGCTTGTTGATTTTCTTTAATCATTTCAATCATTACCAGCAAAAAAGTTGCATGTTTAATAATCCGACCGGCTTTCTCTACCAAACCTATTTGCTGTATGTTTGTTAGCACAGTCGCTGGTGCTAACTAAAAACTTGCTAACTGAACTGAGGAGACATCAGACATGAAAAGATGCGGACAGACAACACTATTTAATTGGTAAATGGCCTGCATTTGTATAGCGCTTTTCTAGTCCATAGGACCACAAAGCGCTTTACACTACATTCAGTCATTCACACACTGGCGATAGCAAGCTACATTGTAGCCACAGCTGCCCATGGGGCACACTGACAGAGGCGAGGCTGCCGGACACTGGCGCCACCGGGCCCTCTGACCACCACCAGTAGGCAAACATGGGGTTAGTATCTTGCCCAAGGACATTTGGCATGCAGCCAGGATGCAGCCTGGGATCGAACAACCGACCTTCTGATTAGTGGCTGACCTGCTCTGCCACCTGAGCTACAGCCACCAACCTAATTGTTGGTTCAGACCAACCGCTTGTAAAAAGAAAAGAAGTCCTGACTAAAAGGAGGTAAATACCCATGTTGTTAAGTTAGGTGATGATATGTTGACTGGAGTGGCTCCTGTGAGGAAAAGCCAGAGGCTGCCAGTGATGTAGCCTACTGTGGGACCAATGTCCGTTTCACTGAATTGTAACTTAAGGAGCTGTTTGCTACAATACAGTCACACGTTTTGGCATTGTTTACCTATCTGCCATCCCTCCTGCTTAACTCTGTCTTTGACAGCTGGCTGCTGATGGTTAGTTCAGAGCATAGGCAGTAAGGTTCAGAGCACACGCCTGCACACACCGACATACGGTGAATGACGGTGCGTGGTTGTAGGTTTGTTTGTTACAAACAGATGTAGTCTATGACAGAAACGGTGAGTTAAGGATTAACAGAAACATCTGGTTCGCTGTTCTTTAGCTTGTCTGCAAAAATCTGAAATACTGAATGTAAAATAATTGCAATGTAAGGAAAAGGAAATATTTGCCCTATCGTTGACGTCTGCCACCATAAATCACAGCAAACTTTGATGTTAACACTGTGCTGTATATGTGGGGAAGGGGGCTTACTGATGATGGCAGTGGTGTGTTTGTGTGTGTGTGTGGTTGGGGGCATTGTGCTGTATATAGACTTGAGGGAGAGAAAAGGTGACAGGTGGGTCAGATGACCAAAGGAGAGGGAGAGAAAGCACAGAAGGAGGACAACAGGAGGGACGGATGTCCAGAAACAGACATAAAAAGCAATAAAAATAATTGTGCATGCAACACACACTGTCAGAACACTGATTTGGTTTGTTGGTTTCCTCCTCTGAGGGCCTGGCTGTTGCCCTGGCCTCAGAGAGTGACAGGTTTTCTTGTCATGTTTACCAAAAGGACTTGAGCCCCGTGTCAGGAACCAGTCACCCACAGATGACAGGGACAGAAAAGGATTTTATGTTTCAGACATCATCACCTGCACAAAGCCTGCACAACCTGATCCTAGGTTTATAGTAGCGCAACTTTTCCTTGGTTGCATTACAGTGCCACTTTACAAGGGGTGCTGTGTTTTCACTGTGCCAAAGTTTATTCAAATCAGTCAATCCAAGCAAGTGTGACCCTGCCTTTGTGAATGTAGGCTTTAGAAATTGGATAAAGGCTCTCTTCAGGTTCTCAGGACATGCAAAAAGTCAGTTACATATCCATGCCATGAACATCTGTGCTCAAAGTGGGAACATTGTAGCTTCACAGCTTTCTCCAGCTGTTGCCAGAAAACAGGAGGAAGCAAGGTATGGATTACTGAAGATTATAGGCTCCATCAAATACTTAGTGTTGCAAGGTTTAGCTCTACGAGGTCATGTGGGTATAGTTGTTGGTATAGTTTATTGGTGTCAATACAGTGAAGCAAATGATTGAGTATACATATAAATAAGCAGAGTCACCATGTGGTATTTTTGCCATCTTGCAATAATTTCCTTAGGGACTAATAAAGTATTCTGATTCTGATTCTGAATACAGCAGTGGAGAGGCGACAAGCAAAAATGCTTGAATATGAGTCACAGTGACATTAAAAACTGATGAAGACAGTCGTGGTTAGAGGCAGCCAATGAACTTAAAAAGACACTTTAAATTCCACTGGTCTAGAATCTCAGGACCATCACAGCTGAAGAAAAATGTTTTAGTTTTTAGTTTACTTTTCCTGAAATAGAAGTTGTATAGCTGCAGTTTAACAGATGAAATCATGTTCAGTGCTTTGTCCTGTCAGTGAACACAGATTCTTTATTTGCACTGAATGGGACAGCATATTTTCACTGCTTTTGGCACAATGACAATAGAAGCTTCAGATTCATTGAGTGTGAACGCAAACATCAACACATATGCACTCGTTTTCCAATTTTAGGCTCATGCTTTAAAAATAGTTGTACACGCTAATGAATGACTTCTTTTTAGTTTCAAAGTCTGCCCTGCAAAGCCCGTCCACCCAGTGTCCTCCTCAGTCATGCTGGTTACATGATTGCTGTAGAAGTGCTAAACTACTGTGACCCAATTAATTGAATTGAGCTCACTCTGCAATAACTAATCAGTGATGTGGTAGTTTAAGTACTTCATTACCAAACTGTATGACTGAAGTATATATCTACTTTGTCTAACAGTTAGCTTAGCTTAGCCTAGCTTCCTCCTGTATGAAGGACAAGTTTTCTTTGGGTTTCTTGTGTTTGTTGTTCTTGCGTGTAAAAGAAGTCATCTTGCATCACTTCTGATTGGTGAGCATGACTAGTACAAGAGAGACCGTCAGTTTATATAACATCATTTTATATAACACTGTATTTCAAACCTCGATCAGGCAAAACACGGAGGCTAATTGCATGGTTTCAAATTGCAATTTTGATTTTAAGTTGACCAATTGTTCAGACCTGCTCTGGGGTCTGTCTGAAGTATTAAATTCACATGGACATATATTTGTCTCAACACCTACGCAGGAGAACTTTTTTGTAAGTGTGAAATGGAAAATAGAAGAAGAAGTAGAGATGTGGGTGTTCCTATTTACATATTTTTATTTTCTCTGTTTCTTTAGCCAAACATGTTATTTGATCAGAGCACCTGCCTGTACACCTGCTGTTAACCAAGCAGTTATTTTCAAGCTGCTACACTGATCACAAAATCATGACATATGAAGACATATAAATGACAGGAGCTGTCCAGTGCCATGCACAGACATTAAAATGAATGCAACAACCATGGGTCAAAGCAACAAATGGTGAACATTTATTAAGATATCATGATAAAGGTAATGTAGTGGGATAACTTCTGTTGTTATTATGATATTATGTTAGTGATGATGCCGCTTTGGTTTTCATTTATTCACAGCTTTGTGGTGTATGATGGAGTGTCAGGGCCACATTAAGAAGATAATCTACCACAGCTGCTGTACCTTCTACAACACGGCTTGTGTAGATGAGTTAGTAATATCTCTCCCGAGCTTGCAGAATTAACTAAATTAAACCACATCCACTTTTAAAGACAGTAGAAGGCGATTTGGCTAGATGGATTTCTCTACCCATATCACTCATGGGAAGGGTCGCCGCTATAAAAATGATGGTCTTGCCAAAAATAAACTATTTATTTTCAATGATCCCAAATAAGCCATCACAAGATTGGTTCAGATCTCTAGGCTCGTATATTCTAAATTCCTTTGGAAAGATAAACCCCCACGGACCAAGGATAAAGGAGGATTAGATCTGCCTAACTTTAATCACTATTTTTTAGCCAACAGGCTTCAGTTCATCTCTAGATGGTTTAAACACACCTTCTTAGATGAAACCTGGATAGATGTAGAACAGGCACTATGTAATAACCTAGAGATTTCAGACCTACCATTTATCAGCTCAAACATCAAACGACATGAATGCTTTAAAAGCATCAATATCAGCTCTTCCCTGACAGCATGGTGGGAGTTTCTAAAAATAACAGTCTTCATTAATCCCATGCAAACGTACACCTATCTGGAACAATCCGAACATTTTACAAAACAATAACATGATAAACTTGCCAGTTTGGAGTTATAAAGGAATTAAAAAACTTGGAACATATTTTGGAAGGAACAGACTTTATTTTATTTGACAGACTAGTTACACAATATGGGATCAACAAGAAAATATTTGTGGAATATCAACAAATTAAATCCATAGTAAAAAAAAGAAATTTAATTCCAGTGAAGCTGAATTACAAACACCACCAAGTGTGGTACAATTTTTTAATCTAACCCCCCCCCCCCAAATTATTGTCTAAAATATACAGAACACTTTCTAAAGTAGATGAATCAATATCCCTTCCGATTGCAAAATGGGAAGCAGATTTATCAATCAGCTTAGACCCAAACCTTTGGTCTCAGATATGCTTAAAAACCTTTCAATGGATCAGAAATCCCAGTTTGCCATTAATACAATACAAAATATTACACAGAGTGCACTATACTGGTCATAGGATGTTCAAGATCGGCTATACGTCTTCCAACAACTGCTCACACTGCACAGCAAATACACCGGACAATTACATCCACGCTCTTTGGTTCTGTCCACCAGTTCAGAAGTTTTGGCGCAAGATATGTGACGACTTATCAAAGTGTCGGAAATGTAACATTCCAGCCTCCCCTTTAGTATGCTTGCTGGGCAACTTGGATGAAGTCACTGCAGAAATAAACACAGCCCACGTTGTTTTTACGGCCCTATGCATTGCCAAGAAAATGGTCCTCATTAACTGGAAAAATAAAAATAATCGTAATTCTAACCAATATAAAAACCATCTAATAGATCACATTAGTCTTGATACAGCCTCTGCCATCACATTTGATCAATCCCTCTGGACTACTTTGATTGGCTTCATCACCTAGTGGGGGTGGGGGGTCATGGTTTAGTTCTGCCTTCGCTATTGTGGTTGATATGGGGGTAGGGACGGCCTTAGGGCATCTAGGGATTCCCTAGGGACGTTTTCCCTGTAGGGCCTAACGCGGGGTTGTGGCCATGACCTGGTTAGGGGCTCTGGTGGCTCTTAGATGGTGTTTTCCTTGTGGCTGCTTACAGCGGAGAAGGGGGAGGGTCTGTGCTGGTGGACGTTGGTTACTGGCCTGGTAGCCTGGCTGCCCCTGGGTGGGTCCGGGATGGGCGTGAAGGCTTGGGGTCTGGGGGTGCTCCGCCCCCAGGCTGGGGCTCTGGCTGGGCCTTGGGGCCTTGGGTCCTGGTTGTTGTATCGCCGGGGTGGTGCATGGGGGCTCAGCCCCGGAGCGGGGGACCTCTGGTGCATCGGCCTGAATGGAGGGCTCTCTAACTGGTGGGGAGGCTGTTACATCTTTGCAGGAGGTCTCCTCTCTACAGGAGCAGACTCTGCAGGTGGGGGAAAGATATTGGAGAGGTGGAGAATGACTCAACCTGGGTGTCTATTGTCTTGTGTAGTCTGGGAGAAGATTGGATGACGGGGTGGGTGCATTTTTCTCTGCGGTGGGGTCGGGTGGGCTGTCCCGGACTCTGTGGGGCCGGGTGGTGCTGCTGCTGTGGGCCCCGGTCCGGATGGGCCTGGGCCCCCTTGCCCTGGTGGGTTCCAGAGTGTGGGGGTGCCTACTGGGGTCAGCGGGGGAGCTTGGGTGTAAGACTCCACCTCTCTGGGGACATCTCGGGCTCTCCGAGGTGTGGAGCCTCTCCCCCCTCGGCACGCTCCCTGCCGGTGGCTGGTGTTGGTGTGTTGGTGGTTCTGGGGGCGACCGTGGCTCAGGGATTTGGGAAGCCTCGCTTCTGTCAGTCTGCCCCAGGGCAGCTGTGGCTACAACTGTAGCTTGCCTCCACCAGTCTTATGAATGTGAGAGTGAATGAATAGTGGAATTGTAAAGCGCTTTGGGTGCCTAGAAAAACTCTATATAAATGCAATCCATTATTGTTATTCATTCTTGGTGTCTGGGGCTGGGCGCTCATGTATGTACCGACTCACTCCTGGTGGCCGATTGGCGGGGCCTGGCACCTGTGGCCCAGCTAGGCCCCTTACGGGGGGTCGGGTGCCCTCAGGCCTCTCGGCCTGATGCCCGGTCCTCTCTGGCACAGCTGGCTGCTGGCAGAGCCCGCGGGCACGTCACTGCAACCCCCTCTGGCCTCTGCTCCGTGGCTGCTGGGTGACCTCTCGTTTGGGGCTCTCCTCAGCTCTTCCCAGGAGGGTGGCACGTTGGCCCCCTGGTGGTCCTCCTCGGGTCCTCGTACTCTGGGGCCTCTGGATGTCTGGGGCCTGGATCTCCTCCATACCTGCTTCATGCCCTGGGGGACGGGCCACACTCCCTAGCAGATCGTTACATGGAGAAACCTTTGGAATACAAGCATGCTGATCCACACAGGTGTGCACACAGGTGTACACATGGGTATTCACAGACACAAACTACACCTTTCTTGGCTGCTGCCTCAAAGCACATTGTGCGCTGTCAATCTTGCGTGCTGTAACATAACATCTAATATTTGGTATCTACTGTTATCTATTGTTAGCTGTTTTATTGTGATGGTGCTATATTTATTATGTTGCTCTTTCTTCTTTGCTTTCTCTTCTGTTTTTTCTTATCTCCGTACAGGTGATCCAGGTGTTTTGTTTGTTTTTCTTTCTTTCTTCCCCCCTTTCTCACCGTCTCTTCTCCCCTCTATTTTTTTTCTCTCCCTCTCTTTCTTTCATTCTTTCTCCCTGTCCTATCCCCCAGTCATGTCTGTCCCGTCTGTAACAACCAAAAATCAAATCAAATAAATATATAATTATAATAAAGGTCAATCAAATGGCCCAAATGCAAGACCATGATGATCCAATTGGTAAAGTAAAGCCGCTTGGCCTCTTTCTTGGCCTTCAGACTACAATTCTGGTGGCTAAAGATCCAAACGGGACAGGCAAAAAAAAAAAAAAGATGAGTCAGTGAAGCAAACTGATCAGCTGTCTTATTGTGTCTTTTGTGTGTTTGGTTTTGTGTATTCAATGAACCGAACGCCGTCTTTACTGCACGAGGGTGTGACCATCCACATCCTTTCATCTGTCCACTGTCAGCCAATAATTTTGTAAAGATTCCAAGTGTGCGTGCTTTTCCTTCTGACCAGATGCAGATTTCTGCAACATCACTTTATTGCCCTTATACTGTTCAGCACACAGTGTATGTGCGCTAAAACAGAAACTGTTTCACTGCTTCTTTGTAGTGGCAGGTTACAAAACATCATAAGATGCTGAGTGGCCATACAAGACGGAATTTGGTTAGCAACAACTCTCTGAGGCCTTTACTGTGAAACAGAACGCTGTCTTATCCGGTTAACTTCAAGGTTTAATGTGGGATTTTTTTGTAATCCAAGACATAATGCCAGGTCAACTCATGCTTTGAACCTAATCTGCTCCAGAGCAAATCATGTTCCAAATGTGAGATCAACAGGTAGAAAATCACAACCTACTAACCAGTAAGACCAAAAAGAACAAAATAAATAAAATCCTAGATCCTGGAAGATCCCTCAGACCGCTGTGTGCAGAGAGTAGGAGGGTGTAAAATTTATCAGCAGAGTCTGATGTCTTTGTCTTTCCATGATGAGCAACAATAATGAACATAGATTCTCTACAACAACTTTATTGTTTTGGAAGTATTAATATATGATCCCAAAACTTCTACATTTAACCTTTTAATCAGACCAGCAAAAATCTAGTATTGAATTTTAGCGCAGTCATAAAAAATTATTTGCTAAAAGCATTTTTGCAGCTGAATATTTTAAATTACAGTTAGGATTACTTTTTGGCTGTTTCACCTGTAAGACATTAAAATAACATGCTACGGTTTAATAGTCTATACGGAATACATTCTGAGGCCTGGGCAGTGTTGTGCTAATAAGAGAAGGTTTGTGTGTGCAGTGAACCAGTAATTTTTTGTATTTCACAATTTATTGATATGTTTGATCCTTTCTGACCTGCGTTAATGAAGCCATTAGAGCACCATGTCCGCTACAATAGTTCTGTAGTTTGATGCTTGAGTCGTTGCAGACTTGTTGAAACTCCCTCACCCGTCAAAGCAGCGTCTTTGTTATTCACGTCCAGCAGATGGCAGTGTTTCACTGTCTGACGGCTGTCTGAAGCTTCAGCTGGATTATTCGTTTGCTATGTTTGCCATGTTACAGTGGGGAGGAAAAACTCCTTTTTAACAGGAATATCTAGACATGAGTGATTACTGCAGTGGGGCACTATCTGTGCTATCTATAAGAAATGTTAGCAACAATAAAACTCTGAGGATCAGGGCTCCATTTCACTCCAGTGTTCAGTGGCATTTTAAAAGAGTGAATACCGACGCTGAATGTCTTTGTAAAGCAAAAGCACTTTGTTAGCCTTTACAGAGCAAAGCTATGGATCAATGTGCAGTGAAGAAAAATCCAGGTGGCCAGTCTGTCCTTTCCTAACCAATCACAGAGCTCCTTACATTGTTGCGCTGGAGAATAACTAAATATAATATAAATATAATATAAAGATGATATTGAAAATAATCTTTTGTAGAGTCACTACTTAGTGGGCAGAGGACAGTTATCACTTTGCTGGATGCTTTAAAGTCGCATGTTCTGTATTTGCTGTATGCAGATTAACAGGATATTAACAGATTAACAGCTTTCATTAGACTTCATATGATAATCAACAGTGAAGTGTTTCTCTTTCAGTGTTTATTCTTGCTCATTGAATGATCTCTGTTCAGATAAGATGCTGCACTCATCTCATGTTTCTTTAAATACGGCATCACTTGTCCAGCTGTCAAACTCTGAAAGAGTTACAGTTTCACCACTGAGCACTTTGAATGGTTATTCTTTTATTTAAAAGCACTTATTCTAGCTGCATCATCAATACGACAAAAACTGTGACTTCAACAAAAATGTATCTAAAAATATTTAGGGGGAAATGTTCCTACACCCCTCATGTAAATGTTACATCTCCAAAAGGGAGAAATAATCAGAATAAGGCGTAATCATTGTCTTGATAATAATGACCATGAAAATGAAACTAGGCCTACCTTTAGTTCAGCACACTCAGTGTTGCATAAAGACATGCGAACATGCCATCATCCATTCTGGAGCCTACTTTTAAAAAGAGCGAGCTGTTTATTCTGGCTGAGTAGCAAACAGAACCAACCATGAAAACCTAAACTGGGAAAACACTCGGAAACCTTGAACACTGGGAATATGGAGACACAGGGGGTAGGTGAACAGACACTCTGACAAAGGACAGAGGAAAACAGAGACAATATATATAAGACAAGAAGTAACACAGACACCCTTTTCGGTGACAAAAAAGAGAAAATATCCAGTGAAAGGCAGTTCTCTTGGAAAAACTGCCTTATTGATGTCAACGGTCAGAGAAAAATGTCTGATAGGAAGGCAACCGTAGCTCATACAACCATTTGTTGCAACCAAAGAATGCAGAAGAGCGTTTTGGTCAGCTAAGAACAGGAAATTGAAGCTACAGTTCTCAAAATTTGACATGAGAAGATTGGATAAATGTTGCCTGGTCTGATGAGTCTTGATTTCTGCTCTGACATGCAGATGGTCGGGTCAGAATTTGGCATAAATAGCATGAAAGGATGGATCCATGCTGCCTCATGTCAGCTGTGCAGACTAGTGGTGGTGGTGTCACTGTGGGGGGGAGGGGCGGTATTTTCTTGCTGAAACGTTACATAGTGTGTGTGTGTGTGTGTGTGTGTGTGTGTGTGTGTGTGTGTGAGAGAGAGAGAGAGAGAGAGAGAGAGCGAGAGAGAGAGAGAGAGAGAACAACTTGAAACAAACTGCAGCAATAAGGGCAAACTAGTGCACAGTTATGTTTACGTGAGCGTTATTTTGTATGCATTTGTACAGTTCCATAACTGTGAGAATACATTGATAGCATTTAACTCTAGTAACAGGCATTTGTACCAGTAAGCATGAAAAAGTAGGGAAAAGAACTAGTATGTAAGCACAGACTAGTACTGTAAAGTATATGTGTATATAGGGCAATCGTGGCTCAAGAGTTCGCAGTTCATCCTGTAATTGGAAGGTTGCCAGATTGAGCCCCGCCTCCGACAGTCTCGGTCGTTGTGTCCCGGGGCAAGACACTTCACCCGTTGCCTACTGGTGGTGGTCAGAGGGCCCGGTGGCGCCAGTGTCCGGCAGCCTCGCCTCTGTCAGTGCGCCCCAGGGCAGCTGTGGCTACAATGTAGCTGCCATCACCAGTGTGTGAATGTGTGAATGACTGAATGTAGTGTAAAGCTATTTGGGGTCCTTGGGGACTAAGTAAAGCGCTGTACAAATACAGGCCATTTACTGTGCGTGTGTTTATGCTCAAGTGTATGAATAAATTAGTCAGTTTTAAACAGTTGCAATTTAAACAGTAGAAGAGTGGCACTATATTTATATATTTATAAAGAATTTCAAACAACAATTAATTGATGCTCAAAGCAGGTTTATTTAATTAATAAACAGATTTCCAATTAGTTCCGAATTCATTCAGCAGCAAATCACATCACCAGTCACTTCAAGGCTGTATGTATTATTGTAAGGTAGACCCTACAATAATACATACAGAGAACCCAACAATCATATGACCCCCTATGAGCAAGCACTTTGGCGACAGTGGGAAGGAAAAACTCCCTTTTTACAGGAAGAAACCTCCGGCAGAACCAGGCTCAGGTCGGGGCGGCCATCTGCTGCGACCGGTTGGGGTGAGAGAAGGAAGACGTTTGTTGTAGGTCTGATTGAAGGACTGATGTGATGGTAAGTTGTCTGCTGCTCCGCTTTGAATATTGAGAGATTAGTTGATGGATTTCAAGCCAAATTGTGCCCAAGTTTAAGACCACATTCATCGGTTGTTTTTGTTGATGTTATTGTTTTGGGCCTTTTTTTCCACAAGAATTTCTAGCTCCCCTAGAATTCTGGCCACCCAAACGATGATTGCTGCTGAGAGAGCACAAGGTTTTGTCCCCCTGTGTTATTCATATCAGTGCAGGGGGTTCTCCTTGAGAGGCCAGGGTGGAAAAAGGGATGCTTCAGAACCTCCGAGGGTGTTATGCGCTGATTTGCATCCAAGGCCAACATTTCTTTGATTAGCCTTACAAATAATGTTTGGCCATTTTCCAGTCCTCGCCTAACCTTCAGCAGTTGTTCGAGGTCATCGAGACGCTTAAGTTTTATATATCGAGTTTCCTTGGATCGATAATCTGTCTCGTATTGAAATTGTTCTGGGGTCTTAAATGTCCAGCGCTGTTCGTTGTGGTTATCCTCGATGAAATAGCAGTCAGTGTACAAGCCAGACTCTAGAAGATGATCTGGTAGCTGACCCTGGGTTTCAATTATGAATTTCAAAACGTCATAATCGTCTTCCCCAGGATAGAGAGGCACCCCTGTAGCAAGCTCCACAGCTACCAGCCCTAGAGACCACATGTCGATTGCTTCGTCGTATGGAATGCCAAGCATAACCTCAGGTGCACAATAACCAATTGTCCCCACACGGTCACCAGGAATCACTGCAGAAGCAGGACATGCGAGGCCAAAGTCTATGAGTTTGACTTTGACGGGAGACTCACTGTGGTTCACAACCATGATGTTTCCAGGTTTGAGGTCAGCATGCACTATTCCCACAGAACCCAGGTGGAACAGAGCATTTGCGAGCTGATGCAAAATTGGCCTGAGTTCTCTCATTGGGAGACCTCGGTTATTCCGGTCCCCAATGTAGTCCCACAGGCTTTGGTCGAGCAGTTCGAAATTCAAGCAAATGCGCTCTCCATCGAGGAAATAGCCGTTCCATTCGACAATGTTGCACCTGTCTGGATCCAAGCGTCGTAGCTGCTCCAGGATGAAAATTTCCAGTTTTGCCTGGAGCAGAATTTCAGGGTCGCTCTTGTTGACTTTAATAGCAACAGTTTTGTTGTTTTTTGTATCGCGACATCTGGTTACCAAACCAAAGCCTCCTTCTCCAAGGAAGGCCTCTACCACGTGGTGATCTCCTAAAATGGTCCCTTCCGTTATTTGAAGATCATCTTCAGAGGCAGATGGGTTGGCTGAGGTGTTGATGTCTCTTTTTTGAGGAAATTCAACTGAGTTTTGGAAACTGCAGCTGAATTTATGCGATCCATGACTTTTCCAGCTTGAAGGCTGCTGAGAGAGCACAAGGAGTTCTCCCCCTGTACTATTCATGTCAGTGCAGGGGGTTCTCCTTGAGAGGCCAGGCTGGAAAAAGGGATGCTTCAGAACCTCCGAGGGTGTTATGCGCTGATTTGCATCCAAGGCCAACATTTCTTTGATTAGCCTTACAAATAATGTTTGGCCATTTTCCGGTCCTCGCCTAACTTTCAGCAGTTGTTCGAGGTCATCGAGACACTTAAGTTTTATCGATCGAGTTTCCTTGGATCGATAATCTGTCTCGTATTGAAATTGTTCTGGGGTCTTAAATCTCCAGCGCTGTTCGTTGTGGTTATCCTCGATGAAATAGCTGTCAGTGTACAAGCCAGACTCTAGAAGATGATCTGGTAGCTGACCCTGGGTTTCAATTATGAATTTCAAAACGTCATAATCGTCTTCCCCAGGATAGAGAGGCACCCCTGTAGCAAGCTCCACAGCTACCAGCCCTAGAGACCACATGTCGATTGCTTCATCATATGGAGTGCCAAGCATAATCTCAGGTGCACAATAACCAATTGTCCCCACACAGTCACCAGGAATCACTGCAGAGGTGTTACATGCGATGCCAAAGTCTATAAGTTTGACTTTGACATGAGACTCACTGCGGTTCACAACCATGATGTTGACAGGTTTGAGGTCAGCATGCACTATTCCCACAGAACCCAGGTGGAATAGAGCATTTGCGAGCTGATGCAAAATTGGTCTGATTTCTCTCATTGGGAGACCTCGGTTATTCCGGTCCCCTATGTAGTCTGACAGGCTTTGGTCGAGGAGTTCGAAATTCAAGCAAATGCGCTCTCCATCGAGGAAATAGCCGTTCCATTCGACAATGTTGCACCTGTCTGGATCCAAGCGTCGTAGCTGCTCCAGGATGAAAATTTCCAGTTTTGCCTGGAGCAGAATTTCAGGGTCGCTCTTGTTGACTTTAACAGCAACAGTTTTGTTGTTTTTTGTATCGCGACATTTCGTTACAACACCAAAGCTTCCTTCTCCAAGGAAAGCCTCCACCATGTGGTGATCTCCCAAAATGGTCCCTTTAGATATTCCAAGCTCATCTGAGCCGAAGGATGGGTTGGCTGACATGGTGTAATGTGTCTGTTTGCGCTGTGAATTGGTGAGAAACAAAACTGAACTTGTTTTGGTTTCTCTCGTAAATTGCTCTCAAAACTTCTCGACAGGGTTTTAGTTGCTGCAGGTCAACGTCCGTTAAGCATAAAGTAACAGGTGAGCGCTCCTATTTATAGGTTTTGGGATCAAAGCAAAGTTATGACGTCGGAAAGGATCAAAGCAAAGTTACCACGTCACAAGCGATCGAAGCGATTCTAATATGTGCGCATGCGCACATATGAGAAGCGATCGAAGTGAAGCGATCGACGCGATTCTAATATGTGCGCATGCGCACACACGTGCTTGTTTGTGTAATATTGTTCACACTAAACTTGACCCTAATCAATTTAATATCAGTCAATCAAAGAAAATGTTAGTTTTGGAAAATTTTAAAATGACATAACTGACAGTTAAAACATTTTTTGTTCATGTATTTGTATTTGTATTGTCTTCGGGGTTTTCTGCTTTTCTGTATATAGTCATGTCGTAGATTTCGGAGCAAACAAGAAATTGAATTGGATTTTAATATTGCAGTGCTTGGATTTGGTGCTTAAAACTTCTTGAAACTGTAACCGTATTTCATTCACCACAAATAACTATCTGATTGAATTGTTTTCTTATCAGATAGAGAAATAAAACGAGTCGCAAAGTCTAAAAGCAACATTTCTCTGCCTGGGCTGTACCTCTGCACGTTAGTCTGTTTCAATGTGTGACCCCCCACCCCCTCCCTGATCAGTCGGGGGTGAGTGCGCTAATGTGCCTGGAGGCCGTTTTAGTGAGTGTTTGCTATAAAACGAAAAATACAAGAAGGATTTGTACGTTTTCACAACGGCGGAGTTGCGTAAGTACTAGTAAATAATTTTGTCGAGTGTGTACGTTACACATGTTATTTGTTTAAAATTGGTATTATTATTTTGCTAGCTAGCAAACTCGCGGGATAAAGGATTGAAGTGCACTCAGTGCGATACAATACGGTGGCGCTATTCTAACAGTTAGTTATTGCAGGGTAACTTGTAGAATATGCTGTGAATTGAACCAAGATTACACAGCAGTAGCAGTAATACGAGTTACTTCCCTCAAGTGAAAGCGTTAAACGTTAGCCCGATGCTTAACTAGCCAACGTCAGGCTTTCTGATTGAAGGCTAAAAGCGACGTTGTCACCAAGTAAACAGAATATTGATGATATTTTTGTGTATCGCTGCAGCCTTTTCAAGTATTAACCTGGTGTCTTTGGGAACAGCTTAGGGGGAAATGACGGTAATATGACTGAACCATATGGGAAGAAAGAATAGGCACTTTTTTGTGCTAGCGAAGTTTCCTCGCTTTCATTCAAAATCTGTTTATCATTAAACAATTGAAACATAATGGCTTCAAGCTGACATTGAGGCCTGTGGGGCACTATCAGCCACTGAGACAGTAGACAAGTGACTATTTCACACTTTAAGGCTGCCTGTTTATTTAAGGGAGATGAACAGTACATTATAACTGTACATAATAATATCAATGATGATAGATTAAATAAATGGGTTTTTGAAAGACGCTTGTGCATTTTTAAAGTCTAAAGTGTTGAATTGATCTGAGTATGTCATCTGTTCAAAGCCTCTCCCAGTCAGTGCTGTTCTCTATGCCTGTCTTACTCTACATGATGTTATTAGCACAAACACTTTAAAGGTGATAATTAGGTCTACAACAATAACACAGACTGCAATGTAGTTAAGCGTCTTACAGTTAGTTTTGAATGAATGAACTTAAAAAACAACACAAGCAAAGATCTGTCTCCTCCTGTTTTTTGTGTCACATAAGAAAGAAGCATCAATATCTGATGAGAAGACTTATTAATTTGGCCTTTCACGTGGTCTTACTCAGGTGATGCGAAGTGAAATATGCATCCTTTTTATGGTAATGTGCTGGAAAATGTTGAAAATGGACATTAAACGTGCTTACAAAGTGCTTGAATTTGACCCTGAAAGGTGTATGAAGCCAGAAAAAGTCACACTTGGAGTAAAAACCTCTCATAGCAAGTTAATCATATTCAATTGATTTGATGCTTTCAGCACAAAATTTAGCCACACAGTCAGGACAGCGTCTGCTTTACCTTCATCGGTAAACGTGTTTATGCAGTACATAGTAACAGTGTGGCTGAGTCCTCTGGTTCAAATCAGTTCCAGTACATTTGGAGATGTAAGTCTTAACCTTTCACATGCATCGGGAAGGAAAAAACATTTAATCTTCACAGTACTGCCGAAGTGCAGCGATACATTGTGAAGTGCACATTTGCATTTCTCATACAGTACCGAGCAAAAGTCTTGAACCACCCCCTTATTTTTTCGTGTTTTGCCAGGTCAGTCTGTGTTAACGGTGTTATTAACTGCATTCTTCAACTAAAGAAGTGAGAACAAATGATGTGGGCTTTTGTTTTTTTGCAGTAGGCTGCAAGTAAATGTGTACAGATACAATTTAAAATTGGTTCTTTGTTAAGTTTTCTGGTCCTTTCCGTGACTTAGGTGTCTGTTTATGTTTGAATGTTTCAGAGATTAGTGTGAAGGGTCTTAACAGACAAAAAGTGGTCAAATACAAGCCCTGGATTAAAAATCAGAAACACTTTAAAAAGCCTGGAGAGCTATTCCTTAATACCACTTTAAAGATTACAGGGAAGTCCGGATCCCTGGAAGCAAATGAGGGATGGCTCAAGACTTTTGCACAGTGCTGTACATGTCATGTTCCCTGTTTTATAGCTCAGCTCAAACTGACACGTTCTCACTAACTGCTTCTCATTTTCTCCACAGTAAACTTTGACCACTTCCAGATACTGCGGGCCATCGGGAAAGGAAGCTTTGGAAAGGTAATGCAGCCTCCATTTTTCACGCGACTTGTATATTGTTTGCCCTTAATTACCCACCACGGTCGTCATCTCTAAAGAATCAGTGCAAGCGAAGCGAAATGTGCTGGGATTACACTTTAGTTCTCGTGTGCTGCTGTTATTTAATAACAGTTATAAATGCAGCTTCTGTAATTATTTCTATAAAGTCAGTTAGAGGAGAGCCGATTTCTATTTCATCTCACTCAATCTAGGTGGGAATTTTGACCCCACGTCTCAATTTAATTACACAGCAGCAAAATTCTGCGGCTCTATTTGTCATCGCGCTCAACGGTTGGGCTGAAGGCAGGAGGAGAACTTAGTGTGTGTGTGATTGTTAGATTTGTATTGTTGATTGTCATTTATGCTTAGAAATATTTACTTATATATGCTTAGAGTTTTGTAATTAGTTGTAGATTGGTAGAGGTTTTTGATCCTTGATAGTCTGCAAACTTTGTGTGTATTAGACAGCACTTGGGAGCATGAGAGGTCATACCGTGTCTTATTGTTTTATGGTAGGATTAACGTAGTTGCGTCTGTTCTAGTCTAAGTGCTCTTGTTTAGATGAACTGCAGGACTTCCTACCGTGTTATCTAGGATGAACCATCTAGGGTGAGGGGGAGCCTACCCTCTTCCTGACCAAGGATGTTTGACCCTTTGATCAGCAGTCCACACACCAACACACACACACACACACACACACACACAAAACAGCAAGGTACTCTTTGTGTGTATGTAGACGTCATATGTTAATGAACTTATGCATATTCATGTAACCTCAATAAAAGGGCAGTGGTACGGGAGAACGGACGAGAGCAACTGGGGTCAAGCGAAGGAACGGTGCCTGTCCGGTTCTCTCCCGTGCACGAGTAACATGAAGCTTGCCTACTTGTGTCTTGCTTTGCAGTGTAATTATATTGTCTTCAACATTCCAGTGGATGGGTTCAAGCTACAAACCTATCAGTGATACACAATTGGGGCTGCAGAGATTGGAATAGTTTGCCTTCATTTTAAATATCACTGCCCTGTGCACATTGTCGGCTTTAAAATTCAAACTTAAAGAGTTTGTAAGTAAACTGGCTGAGATGAGACAGACGATGCACCGGGTCCTCGTCTGAGTGCTGGCTTTCAGTTGTGCTGTTTCTCTTGCCCAGCCATGCACACACAGACACTGTGCTACACTTACACAGTGAGACAGATGCTCACAGAGACGTCCAGATACATTTTGTCCTTGCTGGAGGTCATCTTGTGTTTTTTGGCCCACTGTGGCCTCACACCGAGCTCCTGCTGTTTTTTGAACACTTTAACAGCTAACAACTTTTAGCTTCCTGTTGAACACACAGTGGGGGGGTGCAGGAGGTAATAAATCAGGTTTGATTATCCTAATTTATAGCTGTCTTCATGTTAAGGATTAAAATAAAATTGACAAGAGGAAGGTGTTGGTGTGTGTGGTTGGGAAGAGAAGGGCGAAGCTAGAATGAAGCACAAACAGAGGGAGGTGTTTGCCTCTCGCTGTAGCGCTGTGAAACATGATCTGTATATTGCAGCTTGTGTAGGTGCTCCAAGAAAATGGGTTCATCGGCATGCAGCACTGTCGATGTGCACGTATGCACTCGCGAAAGAGAGAGGATGCTTGTGTTGCTGAGCTCGTTCTTGCACAGCGGGGAGATGTGAGGTAGGTTGGGGCTACCTCATAACTCCCCGCTGTGAGGCTGCCAGATGGGAAAAGAGGAAACCGCCTCGTTCTCCTGAAACGCTCATTTTCCTCTGCTCACTTTTCATCTTTACAATCTCAGCACTTGGGTGTGCATCTTCTTGCAGTGGGCCTCTCACTCTTGTTTTATAAGAGCTCCTCTTTGTGTTATTTAGTTTGTACCTGAAAAGTCTAATTTATGCCTGAGTACACAAGTACAAATAAAAGGAGTACCACATACTTTAATGGGTCAGCTTGGGTCCAGACCTGAATTAGAGATAATGTTGGGCTGTTTTAGGTCTGAGCCACTAACCTGACGAAAACGCAACACAACTGCTGGTTGTTTAAAACAGATAGTTGGAGAGGCAGGTCAGTGCTTTTAAAGGTTTATCAGGTGCCAAATCATTTTATAGATGTGAAATGTAGGACTGTGCAAAAGTTTGAGCCACACCTTAATTCTAACATATAACTTGCTGGGAAACGGGTGCAACAGTTTAAATTTGAAAAGTTTACATGAAAATACAATATAAAAGGCGTCATACAGAGTTGATATAATGAGCTTGAGCATCTTTATCTTCAGCACGCCCTGAACTCTCTTAGGCACATTTCTTTGGAATTCCTTTAAGTAGTCTTCAGGAATAGTTCTCCGAGCTTCTTTAAGGACATTCAGAGCTCTTCTTTCGATATCAGCTGCCTTTTGTTCCATTCTCTGCCGCGATGATCCCACACGGCTCAGGTCAGTCCATGAATGATGGTGTTTCGATGTGTTTAGTAAGCTGCTGCCGGTCAGACGCTTTCCAGATGGTATTGCATGGTGCATCAAAGTCTGGTGGTACTTTTCATAATTCCATCAATTTTGACGAAATCCCCAACACCCTGGCTGAAATGCAGACCCAAACTATGACAGAGCTGTACAGTAGTTTACAGGTGGTTGTAGACATATTACCACAATTTGAACCAGAAATGTCAAATTTTGGTTCATCACTCCATCAGACCTGCTGCCACTGATTTTCAGTCCAGTTCTTGTGTAATTTGGCATCCCTCAGCCTTTTCTCCCTGTTCCCTTCCTTAATAATGGCTTCTTGACAGCCACCCTTCACTGACACCATGAGATGAGGCTTTGGTGAACACTAGATGGATCAACTGAAGGACCGAGTGCATCTTTCAGGTCCTGTGTCAGGTGTTTGCTGAATTTTTTTTGACATGACTTTCAGGTACCTCGAAACGATTTTATGTACACGGCGCTCGAAAATCTGTCAAATGTTTTATTACGACTTTGCTAAGCTACGAAGCCGCACCGCTTGATGGATTGTTGGAGCATTATGGCTATCGTAGGCAGGAGCCTTGCGGAGTGATACGTACGGGCGACCGTGGCTCAGGGGGTTGGAAATCGCATTTGTAACCGGAAGGTCGCTGGTTCGATCCCTGGGCTCTCTGTCCTGGTCGTTGTGTCCTTGGGCAAGACACTTTACCCTACTTGCCTACTGGTGTTGGCCAGAGGGGCCGGATGGCGCGATATGGCAGCCTCGCTTCTGTCAGTCTGCCCCAGGGCAGCTGTGGCTACAACCGTAGCTTGCCTCCACCAGTGTGTGAATGTGAGAGTGAATGAATAGTGGTATTGTAAAGCGCTTTGGGTGCCTTGAAAAGCGCTATATAAATCCAATCCATTATTATTATTATTATTATTATTATTATTACTGTGCTTCAACATAATATTACTGTATTGTGTGTTTGTTTAAACCTCTTTTAAGTTTTGTGGATATTATACATGGTTGTGCTGAGGATATGTCGGCCAGTTTCCACTGGAAACGCCTTTTGGTTAAACTGTCAGCCAGGAATTTGCATTTGCACTGTTACATTTTTATATAACTTTAATGCAGATAAAACAGCTGCTTATTTAAGTGTAAATACATTGATGGGGTTTTTTTTTTTGCACAAATGAAGTGGAGTTGTAAAGTATTTTGTGTCGTGTCAGTTATATCGTTATCGCACATTTTCAAATGTATATCGTGATGAATATTTTTGGCCATATCGCCCTGCTCTACTTCTACAACACGCCTTGTGTAGATGAGTTAGTGAGGCAACTGACCAGCTGTCTTATTGTGTCTGTTGAGTGTTTGGTTTTGTGAACGGCCTCTTTAATGCACGAGGGTGTGACCATCCACATCCTTGTATCTGTCCACTGTCAGCCATTCACTTTGTGCAAATCTGGCCAAGTCTTCCAAGTGTGCGTGTTTTTTTTTTTTTTTCCTTCTGACCAGATGCAGCTTTCTGCAACATCACTTTAATGTCCTTATACTGATCACCACACTGTGTATGTGCGCTAAAACAGCAATCATTTCACTGCTCCTTCGTAGTGGCAGGTTACAAAACGTCATTAGATGCTGCGTGGCCGTACAAGATAGACTTTGGTTAGCAACAACTCTCTGAGGCCTTTACTGTGAAACACAACGCTGTCTTATCCGGTTAACTTCAAGGCTTAACGTGGGATTTTTTGTAATCCAAGACATAATGCCAGGTCAACTCATGCTTTGAACCTAATCTGCTCCAGAGCAAATCATGTTCCAAATGTGAGATCAACAGGTAGAAAATCACAACCTACTAACCAGTAAGACCAAAAAGAACAAAATAAATAAAATCCTAGATCCTGGAAGATCCCTCAGACCGCTGTGTGCAGAGAGTAGGAGGGTGTAAAATTTTTCAGCAGAGTCTGACGTCTTTGTCTTTCCATGATGAGCAACAATAATGAACATAGATTCTCTACAACAACTTTATTGTTTTGGAAGTATTAATATATGATCCCAAAACTTCTACATTTAACATTTTAATCAGACCAGCAAAAATCTAGTATTGAATTTTAGCGCAGTCATAAAAAATTATTTGCTAAAAGCATTTTGTAGCTGAATATTTTAAATTACAGTTAACTTTACTTTTTGGCTGTTTCACCTGTAAGACATTAAAATAACATGCTAAGGTTTAATAGTCTATAAGGAACACACTCTGAGGCCTGGGCAGTGTTGTGCTAATAAGAGAAGGTTTGTGTGTGCAGTGAACCAGTAATTTTTGTATTTCACAATTTATTGATATGTTTGATCCTTTCTGACCTGCGTTAATGAAGCCATTAGAGCACCATGTCCGCTACAATAGTTCTGTAGTTTGATGCTTGAGTCGTTGCAAGACTTGTTGAAACTCCCTCACCCGTCAAAGCAGCGTCTGTGTTATTTGAGTCCAGCAGATGGCAGTGTTTCACTGTCTGACGGCTGCCTGAAGCTTCAGCTGGATTATTCGTTTAAATGAGATCGTTTTATAAAAATTACAACAACAGGCCTGAACCTGCTCAGCTCCAAAGAGCTGGCTAAACGATGGGGCATGTTCAGAATCGTCCTGAAGTTTAAACAATTTCCCAAAAAGCTACACAAAGTGAATTTCCATATAAGACAAGAAGGAAAGAACAGGGTGTGACGTGGAAGGGGCACTCTGGCAAACAAATTACTGCTTTATTAAGTTACAAAACTCGCAGTCTTGTTCACGAGTGATCGGCGAAGGGAACAGGAGATCGACAGATGGATTGGTGCTGCGGCTGCAGACTCTTTACCAGTCCGTCTTTACCAGTCGATTTACGTCCTTACCCTCTGTCACAACGGGACTGAACGGACTCACGCGTAGGCTCTGAGTAGGGAACAATAAAGGTTTGTTATTTCCAGAAGCACCAGGACATCTATTTACAAAGTGGGGAAAAGACGGGTTTCCGGGAATCCCACACACGAACAGGAGGGGGAAAGACACTTGCAGTCCACACATGCTCCAAAGTCCTCACTCCATCCACGCTCCACGCTCCTCTTCACACTCCACAAGAAACACAAAAGCTCGCTCCAATCCTCACACACTTGAATCACTCAGGTAACACAGGGGCAGGTCCAGGGAAATCTAGTCACAGAGATGCAAAAGGTTACTGTAAGAAGATCGCTAGGGAAACACGAGAATGAACTGAGCTGGGGTTTAACACTGACGAGAGTCGGCACGGTCCAGCGACGAGAAATACAGGGCTGCCATCTTATAAGGGGACTGGAACACTGTTGGGTGATGAGCCACAGGTGTGACCAGGTGCGTGGGGCCAAGGGCAGGAGCCCACAGATGAGCTCCGCCCAGGCAGTGAGAGAAGGAGGGAGGAGGAGAGAGCGGGGGACAAAATCAAAACAAAAAACCCATGACCGGGTAGACACAGGGACCCTGACACCCTCGCCTTTTTCAGAAATGTCATGTATGAAATCTATAATAACTCCAGTTATACGGATATCATATCCTCATATACTGAAGACTTCATAATTTACCACATATGGAGAGCATTACATGACTTGATCTTGATTTTGTGAACTTTTACAGTATGGATATTTGACATATTTTCTTGCACAACTGACATAGTGCAAGCTGAACTGATTTCTGTTTAGATAGAAATTGATTCAAAGTGGTCAGATATGCAGATGCTGATCTTTCCTCTGGCAAATACATAAACTCACTGCAAACAATATGACTTTTCAGAGAGTTTCCTATCTATCTAATAGTTAAGCACGATTAACATTTAGGAAACAAAAATAAACAAGTTAATAAATGAAATGAAATAATACTGATTTATATTCTCTCTGTTTACTTTTTTGCTATAGAAATACAATGAAGACTTCCATTTTCCTGCTGGTGACGCTCTCTGGCACTGTGCTCTGCATGACTAACGGACGTGTTCGGAAATTCGAAAACCAGCATATCATCAACATGATCCCACAAGGGGGATGTGATGATCTGATAGCAAGCAGGAACATCAGAGATAATAATGGTAACTGTAAGCGCGAGAATACCTTCATCATTGGTGACTTTAATCAAGTTAGAACAATTTGTGATCCAAGCAATCGTATCGATGCAAATAGAAATCTTTATGAAAGCCCCACAGACATGCACATTCTGTATTGTAAACTGCTGGGACAAACAACCGATACACATTGTACATACAAACAGATACAGATGAAAAGGCGTATTGTAATTGCATGTGATAAAATCAATAATTTCCTTCAGCCTGTGCACTTTGAATGTTGCTCTTGAGTTGAGAGATGCTGTAAGCTTGCTGCGATCTTTAAACATCACTTCATGATGCTGGTTTAGATGCTTTATAAGACTTTGTTACGTTTCTTAAACAGTGATGAAAATAATAAAGAGGAAATATGAGAGAAGTGATTTTCAGTGAATGTTGAAAAAAATACCACAATAACAAAAATGATGGCAACATTGCTACACTTTGCTTTCTTAGCTTACATATTGTACATTTTCACAGTTGTTTCTAATTGGCTCCATCTTCTCTCGTTGTCACAGCTGTTGCTTAACTTTCAGCACTCATTAAATTAAAAAACAACAAAAAAAACAAACAAACAAGTTGCTGCTGGTAAGGTTGGCATTCTTGCAAGACTCAGTAACGCATCCAGAACTACATAAAAAAACAAAAACAAATAAAAAAAATGCACATCCCATGTTTATCCCATGTTATTCCAGGCTGAGTTTACGCATTTATGCTTATTTGTTTATAAAATATTACAAGCTGGTCTGAGGTCATTTGTTACTAAAGAAAAACAAACAACAAACACTGTGTCATTATTTAATCCACTAAAACTAAGACACAATGCAGAAGCAGTGTGTGAAAGCTAAGTGCACCTTCACTGGTGTAGCATCTGCCTTAGAAATAATGAACTCAAATGAAACTGTTTAATCATCTCTATGTGCTAAGGCTCATTTGTCAAACTCAAATACACAGTGGGCCAAAATTCAAAACTGGAACAAAG
>NW_024387067.1:0-26396 GCF_900408965.1 Simochromis diagramma
TCTATTTCTGCAGCATGAAACAGTTGGAGTGTCGAATGTGTTTGACGTCAAGTGTTTTTTGTGCGCTGTGTACAAGTATTGCCTCTGATTGTGAGAGCGGTAATTCTGCAGGGTCACCAGCTATTGTAAGAAAGAAAAAAAGAAGTGTGAAAAGAGACAAAATTTACATTGTAGATGAAAAATAATTATAGGAAAATGTTTTGTGTTGATCAACCAAGAACAACTACAATCTTATTTCCTGCTTTTAAGAAAGGATTGTTCACAAAAACACACAGAGAGAGAGAGAGAGAGAGAGATGTGTGTTGATTAAGCAGTGTTAATAATAATGAAAATGTCTTAGTTTGTCACTTTCAGGTGAAAGCAGACCTGAATCAATTCTCCACGGGCAGCAGTCGGAAGGAAATATAGGTTCAATAACCGGTTTTTAAGATCATAAGAAAAAAATTAGAAACACCCAGCCAGAATTTTTTTGGCTGAATTGTTTGCAGCTTCCCGTCCTCATCCTGAACAAGCAAGCTCCAAGGAAACTAATCTCTCCCTGAAGACACCGAGTGCAGTTTCAGAAGCACGAGCATGAACATCAACAGTGGACAGGAGTCCAAGAGACAATACCAGAGTTCTGAGCAGAGAGGTCCAGCAGCGCTGTGGGCAAACGGCATCAGAAAGAGAAGAACCACCATCTAGATTGGATGGATGGAGATGCGTTTCCAGCCAGCTGCAACCTCACTGTGTGTGAAGGACTTTTGAGAAGACTGTCTGAGTTTGACATTTGCCATGTTTGGAGTGAGATGGCAATAAAAGAGACAGTGGGACAAAGAGAGACACAGGACAAAGCTGAAGGAGAACTGCCGGCTATTGGACTGTTGAAGTGGGAGAGGACAACAGAGTGAGAGGACAACAGACAACAGAGAGGAGTGGTGAGAACACATAGGAATGCTGTTATTTAAATGTGGGAAATCAAAATTTGGGTTAGCAAACCTGGGGAAAAGAAAACTGACTGCTTAAGTTGGAAAATTGTGAAGGAGTCTGAAACACTGCAAAAATAGAAACATATACAAATCACACAAACAAGCAGAACATGCATTAACCCTACTAACACAAACAAAAGAGAGCTCATGAAGATTAGACAACATCTTAAGCATGTGAGTCTGTTTATCATCTTGTCCAAGTCACTTAGTGTGATGCAAAGACCTGTGGAACTCATAGCACATTGGTTAAGAAATGATCAAACAATAGTAGAGAAGTGTGTAGGAAAGGCAGCTTTAAGAACATGCTCTGCTGGATATGCAGCTCCACAGACATGCATTAGACCTGCCTAATAACACAAACACACATGCAATGAAAATCAGCTTGTTATCTTTCATCAGTGTTAAAATAGTGTCAATTTAGCAGACACTCGTTATCAAATACTGAATTTATCCAATGCAAATAATTGACTCTCTAGGTTGCAGGACAACAGTTTAACTTTTGTGGGAAAAAAGATTCTGGTTTGACCAACCAGTGATCAGATAATAAATTTAGTTGTTAATATAGTAAAATGGGAGATGCTTCCTGCTTGATTGATGCAGCACAAGTAATTTACTGTATGAGGGAAATTCTATTTTTGTGATAACATTTTGAACATGCATTTCTGTTGTCCTGTCATCTTAGTGGGTTAATAGCTGAGATGCAAATTGGTTGATCGTTCTTAGATTAATGAAAGGTGACTGAATTCTAGCACGAGTGAATGGGATGTGTTGGAGTTTGTTGTGTGTTGAGTGGAGACTCTAAAACACTGAGTTTCCTGTTTTGATGTGCGAGTGAATCCTGTACCTAGATACACAACTTTGAATACATAAGAATAAACGTCTTTTGTGAAGTGCATGACACATGTCACATGTTTTATGATGAAGGGAAAAAAGGAAAACTGAATAAAATCTGTGGCCTAAATGAGTGAAAAGCACAGACCTGGGGATTAAACTCATAGCTAATAAGACATTAGGGTTATGTTGTGTGTTGTGCAGCTGATGGTTGGTTTGGTGTGAAGTTGAGCCTGCCAATTAGTATGATGGTATGATAAACAGTGTTGGGAAGGTTACTTTTAAAATGTATTCCATTACAGAATACAGGATACATGCCCCAAAATGTATTCTGTAACGTATTCCGTTACGTTACTCAATGACAGTAACGTATTCTGAATACTTTGGATTACTTAATATATTATCATGCTTTTTACAACAACATGAATGTACTATTGCTGTGTGATTTATTACTATTACTGAAGGTCCGCGACTCCGAACTGTAGTAAAGGGACCTCTGACTAATACGGCGGGGTCCCTGTCGGCTCGTAGCCGAAAAATAGCTTTACTTTGTTGTGTGGGTCAACTTTTCTTGCGAGAGACAGAGAGAGGCGTTGAAAGGCTGCTCCAACGGAACTTATTGTTTTCGGAGGAAAACACAAACACGGTGTACAGTCTAGTCTTAATAGCGTACTTACAACTGGGCTCGTCAGGCACTCTTCTTGGCTGCAGTGGTTATTATTATATTTACATGCTTCCAGCTCCCGTTTTTCCTCGATGACAACTCGTACCTTTCCACTCCCCTTTTTCTTCCTCCTCGCGCTCACAGACCCATAACGTGTATGGCGGTCCATTCTCCCTGCAACACGGACTACACTGCCCATGATGCTACATTCTTTAGAGCTATGCTTGTAGCATTCTGCCTGTTAGCTTAGCACAACAACAACAACAACAACGAAAAGGCGCTCTCTCACCCAGGAAACACACAGTCGCAGAGAGAGAGAGAGAGCGTCACCCTGTAACCATGGCAACCGTAACGCTGCCGCCTGGAACAACAGAACGTAGCTGTCAAACAAAACCCAAACAGTCCTGACCCGCGACAAAATGAAACAGGAAAGTACCGCAGTGTAATCCATTTATTTCAACAAAGTAACTGTATTCTGAATACCACCTTTTTAAACGGTAACTGTAACGGAATACAGTTACTCATATTTTGTATTTTAAATACGTAACGGCGGTACATGTATTCCGTTACTCCCCAACACTGATGATAAACCATGCTAATGGTAATTTACCCTCCTGAGATGAGGAGCTTGTGTCATGACTTAACAAGGCCTTTTTATTTTGATACTTTCACAGTGCACTGAAAGTTTTGTTCGATAATCTCTGTCGTTTGAGCAGATCTGCATGATTAGAACAGAAAGCGCTGTACGACACGTCGTCGAGGAAATTGTTACAAGTGAGTTTCTCCACATTAAAATGGGCTCAGGAGAAAGCCGCTTATTTGGGACAATTATTAGATGAGCGTCCCTGCCTAAAAAGGATTCAGCGAGGAAATCCGATCTAAAAGTTCTTCTTTTTCTTTTTGAAATGACGTCATTTTGCTGAGAGTGGAAACTAAATGCGACGATGGGTTCCACTATCAGCAAAGAAAGAATGAATGCATGAATGAATGAATGAAAGAAAAAAAAACTGACTGACTGGTAAAAGCTGACAAAAGTTGAGAAGACTTTACTGATGTAACACGAATGTGCGAAGTTAACCCCCACCTGACAAAGGTGCAGATGAATCTATGTGTGTTTCCTTTTACAGGAGCAGAAGATGACAGCCACATTCGAGGTTGCATGACGATTTAACCTTTTAGGTGCCACTTTCTGTGTCTGTGCATCTACCAGGGGTGTTATTCACTACCTTGTGTTGCTCATAGAGGAAATTGTGAGAAAGTTTGTATACGTCTGCGCAGCGCTAACATTTGCATTTCTTTTCTACAGCATGCCAGTTCTTCATGTGAATTGATGATGCGATTTATACCAGGACAACTGGCTGATGTTTTTTTCCTACTACAGGATTTCTGGGTTTATGTGTGAAGAAAACTGTGTTTATAGGTTATGAGTGGTGATGCTGTTACACTGTGTTTTTGGGAAAATGTAAAGGTTACTTTGACAATGTGAATAACATGTGAGAAATTTCCTGTGTTGAAAATTTGTGTCGCTTCTTTCCACAGCTATGGATGGTTAACTTTATGGTCTTTTTATGGCACCTCTGGAACCTGTTGACCTGTGTCTGACCACAGTTAATGTGTCTTGCTGATGTTGAATGCTTATTGCTCTTATGATACAATTGTTTACAGGTATGAAGTTTGATTTCACTTCCAGATTTTGCTTTCCAGGCCATGATGGTGTGTATGCAGGCTCCTGGGAGAGCCAGGTGTTAAGCAAACTTAATATGCAAAACACACTAACATCTTTTATTGCAGGGTTAAGGAGCTACTCGAGCGGAGATGCCCTGATGTTGCCTGGGACATGATCTAGCTAACCTTTTTCTTTAAGACAGAAATCCAGGTTTGATGAGTTGACGCGTGGGAGTGTCCATGCGTCAAGAGGTGGAGTCCAAGGATTAACATTAAACAATGTTTTCTATTATTTTTACAGTGATTTGTGTGATTAACCGTTTATTTACAGGTATTAAACCTATGCAAGTGGTGCATCCATGTTCAGATGAGGCTTTGATGGCCTATAAGTGAAGTTCACTGAACTAAAGAATGTGGTTTGATGATTGTTGACATGCTCTCCAAATAGAAGTTTTTCCTCCTAGCAAGGAAATACAGGTACAGCAGTCAGAGTATTGCTGAAAGTAATCTCCTAAGAAATCTTCAGAGGCCCAGTGAAGAAGCGAGAACCATTCCAGGCATAGCTGACAGCCCAGGCAGTGGTTGAGGTCAAAGGTCAAGCTGGTTGGGGCCCACCATGAGATCAAACTGTGAAGCCACAGCAAGGACCATGAAACTGCGTTGGAATGAGAGCTGTGCCAAGGGGGATTTCCAGAGGCGAACAGAGGAGATTGTGGACAACGGACGGGCACCTGAAGGATGAGGGGAGCGTGCCAAGCTCCATCGACAGCGCAGAGGGAGTCTAAGGATGACATCATGATTCTGTGAAAGCACAGGAACCAGAAGCTATGGTGGTGATGACAGCAGTTTCCTATGAACATCACCTAATGCTGTGCCACTGCACTGTGCATACGATGACACTCTGAAGGCTGCTGGGATCATAACAGCAGTAAGATAACTGGACCCAGCACCCTTTCCAAAGAGAGGTTTTTCTGCAGAGCGTGGACAGTGGAGGATTCATAAATATCCCCCTCACAAGACGAAGGCCTGAAGTGAGGTGATGGGGGTTGGTAGAGGTCATAAAACTAGAGTGCTGAAGAGGTCTGCAGCTTTCATGATAGCTGAGACCCATGTTGACAAACAACAAAACCAACTGGTATGTTTGAATGCTTATTCTACATACATTTGGACTCTGGTCCTATGGACAATGATGGAAACAACTGGAAGAGACATTTATGATGCCCTGCAGAACTTAAAACACTCTGCAGAGAGACATGTGATTTGCACACCCGGAGGAAGCATCACCAAGCTGAGATGTTTTTGAAAATGTTACTTTCTTATTTCAACTATTACATTAACAATTTCTTTGTTTGCTCGTAGGATGCAGTTTGCCATTGGATGAGATCAATGAGGAATGGGATAACTGCTAATACATTTGTTAAACTGTGTACTTTTTCAGTAATTTAGGGTGATTTGACATATGCTGAGTATAAAAATGTTTGCATTGACACTGTCAGACATGAGGTGATCATAACTGGGAGCTTTTCAAGCATAAAGGTCAAAAAGGGGGGAATGTTAGGTTTTGTATTGTTGATTGTCATTTATGCTTAGAAATATTTACTTATATATGCTTAGAAGTGTATAATCATTTGTAGATTGAAAGAATGTCTCATCCTAGGAGGTCTGTAACAACTCTGTGTAGCATGAAGAGGGGGGTGCGTTCACTCCCCTACTGAGGAGAGGTCGTATCTTCTCTTGCTGATATATGGTATAGCAAACACACGTATATCTGTTTAAGTATAAGAGCCTTTTGTTTAGATGGACCCACTAGACTTCTGGCACCAGCTTTGGGGAGTCTTCACAGGGTCACATCTTGACCTCACACAGATCTCTCACACACACAGATCTCACACACACACACACACACACACACACACACACACACACACAGGCGAGGTACTCTTTGTGTGTATGTAGACGTCATATGTTAATGAACCTATGCATATTCATGTAACCTCAATAAAAGAACAGTGGTACGGGAGAGCGGGAGAGAGCAACTGGGGTCAAGCGAAGGAACGGCGCCTGTCCGGTTCTCTCCCGTGCACGAGAAACATGAAGAACTTTGCCTACTTGTGTCTTGCTTTGCAGTGTAATTATATTGTCTTCAACGTTCCAGCGGATGGGTTCAAGCTACAAACCTATCATTACGTATGAAAAGTGCCATATGAATATTGTTTGATTTGATTATACTAAATTGAGTATACCTCTTTTTTTATTTTTACATTTTTTTCTCTTAACCTTTTCTTTTACTTGGAATCTATTCTAGTTTGATTGTTGGGTTTTTCTCTGTATCTATGAAGCGCCTTGAGGCGACTTATGTTGTGATTTGGCGCTATATAAATAAAATCGAAATTGAATTGAATAGTTATTTCTAATTGTAGTTTGTTTGTTTGTTTTCACAGGACGTCAGCCAAGAAGCATTGAAAGAGGACTGCAGTAATCACATGATGAAGATCATCGTAATCCATTCCAATGTGGCACAGGAAAACCAAGATCCTGTGAACGTGTCGGTCATCATTGAGGGGACAGAAATTCTGGAGGACTGCGGAAGTGTGACAAACGCTTGCCTCCTGCTCATGGGTGTCATCTATGCTGTCAACTTAAGTTACCCTGAAACTGAAATATACGTTTGAGGTATTTCAGAAGCTGTTTCTTGAGCTTGACATCCTTAAAATGTCACCAAAGGTCCAGTCTCTCCACAAGAAACTTTTAGCATGAGTGTTCCAGTGTTATTTGTGCTTTTGTCTAGCACAATTAATTTGTTTGCATTTTGTCTGTTTTCTGATAGTAATTTCAAGTGTTGCTCAGTTTAATACAAGTTCTTTCTGTCCTGAACATTCTGAGAATGTCTGCAAAGGTAGTGATTGCAACTGTTAATGGACAGAGTTGATTTATGTGTTCTGAAAGTTGATTAGAAGAAAGGGGACAGTGCACACTGAGTTTTTGAATAGCATGTTTTTTTCTTGTATATGTGTATATGCTCTGTTTTGAAATTTGCGAGCAAGAAGTTCTATGGCCATGTTTTTTGTGGTTATAATGTTATGTAGATATTTTAAATATATCTATGCCATTTCAACTGTGAAATGAAAGTGTCCCTTAAGCTGCAAATATTTGTTTTGGAAAATATTGATTTATTATTTAATAGAATAATAAGAATATTTATGCAATTCGATTAATATTAACTAGTACATTCTTAATAAATATTACTTAATAATTACATAGAATATAACAAAGAAAAGATGAGTAAGAAACACAAAGAAATATCAGCAATGTTCACTTGGGTTTTGTAATTGGATGCAATGGTATTCTGAGTAAAAGTTACAATCTATAGATGAGTATTGCCAGTGCAATTTACTTGTGTATTTCACATAAAAAATAGATGGTTCTAGTAAGTAAATATTGCTTAGAAATAGCCCGAGTAAAGATTACAAGCACTGTATAAAAGGCCCCAAAGTTCATAGAATAGTTATACTGGTGTTTATAAGTTTATATAGGTTCATGTAATGTTCAGTCTTCTGTCAGTTTGGGCCAGCCCACCTTCTAGTGACATCATCCGGTTAGTAAGGTGGGCAGTTTAATGGCGCATGGGCAGTGTTGGTCTGGAGGGGGTGCACTGATTCCTGGGGCATGTTAGGTGTGCGTAAATGACAAGTAAGTAGTGACCTGTGTCGTATTTTGCCTTTGTTTGTGTCAGTACTGTAGTATGTTACCATTTAGGAGCTAATGTAGTCCATAGTTGGAGCGGTAGGCCACGCATGCAACACGTGAGTTCACCCTCATTTCATAAGCTAATTTATGTTGTTAGCTTACCCCGGTTTAGCTTTGTTGACACATGTACGGTCGCTCGTATGTCCATAATGTCGTTCCTGTGTTATCAGACCTTCTCTGTATGTTGTATGTGATGCTTGTGATTGTTTACTTTGAAGTAGCGGAGTTTGTAGCGAACAATTAGGTACGTGGATTAATAAAATAGCGAACGTAGTTTGACCGGAAGTAGGGCGCCCCGCTTGCCCTTCACAATAAGAGCATTATAGCGGAATTTAATGGGGGACGCTTTTATTTTGTATAACTACCGAAAGTAGTTCCTGTGTACTGACGGTTGCTTAACCTCGCACTAATGTTATTTAGTTGCATAGTGTGAGCAGTTTGAAGTGTATTATATTTTTCTGATCTTTATATTTGATTATGTTTATATTTGAGTATTTGACTTATCTATTCTCTTTATTTGTTGTTATTTCCCTTGTTTATTTCCTTTGTAGGAAACCACACACACACACACACACAGACACACACTTATGTACACCCGCTGTGTTTACAGCCCCAGAAATTAAGTGGTGAAAATAAAGTGCCTCAAACGGAACCTCAAGCTCCCTCCTTCTTTCGTACTCTGGGACAATTTGGCCTTAAGTGGTGTTCTGGCCGACACACCGGGGTGACCGTAGTGCTCAAAGACTGAATCAGTGCCACAGCCGTGCCTATCTTTGATATCTCCACTACATTAATTGGTCCTTCGAGCCGGATGCACTAGGTTCGCCTCAGAGATGGAACCAAGCCCAGAGTACGAGGCTCGTGGCGCACGCCCCAAACGACATGCTGGCCCACCTGTGCGCTACGCAGATTATGAGGTGGAGTACCCAGGCTACATTAGCCAGGCATATAGAGAGGATGTAGAGCTCAGACACCAAGAGGACAAGGCCAGGATGACCTCCCTCGCTTCCCCTTTTAGCTGCAACCTAGCCAGCCCTCAGTGGAGGCGGGATGCTATTCTCCATGAGACGGCCTCGCGCTATGGAGCTCAGAGCCAACAGCACATCCAGGAGAATCAGCTAGCCCCCCAGCTGTATCCAGAGAGATGGCATGGGGAGCAAGCCTATGATCACTCTACTCCTCTACCCTTCGTGCTCCCCTATACACCTCCAAATAAGGAAATAAGTGCAGAGTTAGAGGATATCCGTCAGGAGCGCCACCTCATCCAGCAGACCCAGCAACGTATCTCATCAGATCTGGGTGAACTCAAGGCACTGCGGGCAGAAATGAGACAGTTAGTGGAAGCTGTCCAGAGCATGCAGGGCCCATCTTCTCTCCAAACCAGTAAGTTAATGCAGTCACCGCTACCGGGTGATGCACCAGAGATTGAGGAGGATGATGACTGGCCTGCCCCACCACCGTGGCCAGATCCAATTGAGGAAGCACCACTGCCTAGTGACCCACCAGTGTTGAACCCCCATCGCCAAGATGCATGTGTGTTTCCAGCCATTAAGACAGAGGCAATGGCAATCCCACCTGCTAATATGGTCGTGGACCACCCAGGACAGAGTCTGTCATCAGATCCTCCACCAGCTCTCAGGTTTCCAGATAAAGCCTCCCATAATTCACCTCCTTGGTTCAAGCCGGTTCATCTTCCACCACCTCGCTCAGGCAGTTTCCCACTGGGTGGGTCCAAGCACGCTGCCTATGGGGACAGTAAGACTGAGCATGACTGTAATCCAGCATCCCCTGAGCAGCAGTTCAATCTGTCCTCTCCACAGCCACTGCCGGACAGACCGAATCCGGCCAGGACTCCTATCACCTCAGAGACAGTTTACCGTGGTCCCCGCCCAACAATTCCCAACTTCTCCAGTCGAGACCCTAGTGAGTTTGCTAGGCTTAAGATGGCATTGGGGAATCTTCTACCTGAGGACGCGACTGAACTGTTCAAGTATCAAGTGTTGGTTGATCACCTGCACCTCGAGGAGGCCAAATTAATAGCCGATGCTTACCTCAACTCTACCACACCCTTCACTGATACGATGGCCTCCTCAATGACAAATTCGGCCAGCCACATCAGATAGTGCTGAGGCGTATTGCTGCGATGATGGACTCGCCTGACATCAGACGTGGAGACGTCTCGGCATTTGAGAGATTTGCCCTCCAGATACAGTCACTGGTGGGGATGTTAAGGACACTAGGCCCAGAAGGAGAAGTGGAACTACACTGTGGTTCACATGTTGCTCGTCTGCTTAGTAAACTACCCCCCGAGCAGAGAGCAGAGTTCCGCCGCTGCATGTTCCAACAAGGTGTGAGGATGCATACCTTGGCAGATCTCGCAGGGTGGCTTAAGTATGAGTCCTGGTGTCAAGACTCTGAAGGGCAGCTAGCAGTGAAAGGGACAAAGGAGAACCAGTGGCCCAGGCCTGAGGTGCGCCAGGGTAAGAGATCCATCACAGTCCTTCATGGTGCAAAGGAGGTAACGACGAATCCACAGGCTGTGAGGCCAGGTGGCGTGGCCAGTAAGAACAAGCCATACTGTCCATTCTGTAACACGGAAGAGCACTATCTCAGTCAGTGCACAATGGTATCCAAGTTGACAAAGGACCAGCTAACAGAGTGGATAAAGAGTAACAAGAGGTGCTGGCGGTGCGCACGGTCACACCAGGCGGCCCAGTGCAATCTGAGGAAGACGTGCAGCCTCTGCCAAGGGAAGCACCTGCAGGTACTGCATGATGTCAATGTTAGAACACCTAAAGGGTCACTAACAACAGCGGTGGTGAGCGGTGACCCGAAGGCAGCAACCGACGTCCTGTATCTAGACAGACCCACTGAAGGCTGCAAAGTCCTTCTAAAGATCGTCAAAGTCTGCATTCATTATGGCAAGCGAACAATCAGCACTTATGCTGTACTGGATGACGGGTCAGAGAGGACAATGCTTCTGCCGGAGGCTGCCGAGAAGTTAGGCATGCAAGGGATCGCAGAGGACGTCCCACTGCGCATGATTAGGCAGGACGTGCAGACTCTCAGAGGTGAGTCAGTGTCGTTCTCTGTTTCTTCTCCATCAAGGCCCAGGACAAGGTTCAAGATTGCTGGGGCCTTCACTGCTGCACGCATCGGACTTGCAGGCCACACTTATCCCATGGAGCAACTCAGAGAAAGGTATAAGCACCAGATTGGCCTTCCGATCCACACCTTGTTAAATGTAAAACCTTTGCTACTCATTGGCAGTGACCATCCCCATCTGGTTACCCCCGTTGAACCAGTCAGGCTGGGACCTCCAGGAGGGCCTGCTGCTATTCGTACCAGGCTAGGTTGGGCGCTACAAGGGCCAGCAAGTATAGTTCGCCAGCTTACCCAACCGCAGCAGTGCTTACTGACGACTGTTGCACCTCAGGTCAGTGAGTTAATGAAACATGTGGAGAAACTGTGGCAGGTCGACATCGTTCCGTTCCGAAACGAGAAGCTTGTTACTCATTCAAGGCAAGACCAAGAGGCCATATGCATTCTGGAGACCAGAACTGTCCGAATAGAGGTTGAAGGCATACGTCGCTATGCCACCCCACTGCTTCGCCGGAAGGGGATGCCTCTACTGCAGGCAACTAAAGACGCCGTCATGCCAAGTCTATGGGGTGTGGAGAGAAGGCTGGCCAAAGACCCAGAACGAGCTGAAGCCTACAAGGTGGAGATGGAGAAGCTTATCAAGGCTGGCTCCATCATTAAGTGTGGCTCTGGGACACCTGTGACAGAAGCTCAGGAGGCGTGGTACATCCCTCATCACATGGTGAGCCATAATGGCAAGAACCGATTGGTTTTCAACTGCTCATTTCAGTACAGAGGACAGAACTTGAACGACTACCTGCTGCCTGGGCCCACCTTAGGTGCGTCGCTTCTGGGAGTTCTATTATGCTTCCGAGAGCATGCAGTTGCAGTGAGTGGGGACATTAAAGGCATGTTCCACCAGGTTCATCTCTTACCAGAAGATCGTGCCCTGCTCAGATTCATCTGGGGAGACATCAGCGACGAGAGCCCTCCAGCAGTCTACGAGTGGCGGGTGCTCCCGTTCGGAACCACGTGTAGCCCCTGCTGTGCCACATTTGCCCTGCAGCGTCATGTCATGGATAACAGCCAGCCAGATGATGATGTGAGACTCTCGGTCGAAAGGTGTTTTTATGTGGACAACTGCCTTCAGAGTTTCCCCAACGTGGAAGAGGCAAGGAACCTTGTCGACAGGTTACGGGCCATCCTAGCCTCAGCAGGGTTTGACCTACGACAGTGGGCCAGCAATGAGCGTGACGTCATCAGTCACTTACCAGAAGAGAGCTGCTCCGCTAGTGTGGAGCTATGGCTGGCCCAGAACAAGGTAGATACCCCAGAATCTACCCTGGGATTGAGTTGGCTATTCCACACAGATGTCCTAGGCTACAAGCATCGTCAAGTTCCATATGCAGTCCCCACGATGCGCAATATCTACAAGGTCTTGGCCAGCCAGTACGACCCCCTAGGGTTCATCTTACCCTACGCAACCAGAGCGAAGGTAATCATCCGCCATCTTTGGGACAAGAAAAGGGGTTGGGATGACCCACACCTACCTCAGGAGCTTATGCAGCAGTGGACAGCCTGGGAGGAAGAGCTGCAATTCCTACCTGAAATTACTCTTCCCCGACCATATGTGCCTAAGGAAGTGGACCCCTTCAGCTGTCAGAGAGAGGTGCACTTATTTTGTGATGCCTCTGAAGAAGCTTATGGCTCAGTGGCTTACCTCCGGACCACTGGCAGAAATGGTGAAGTGCATCTGTCATTCTTGGTGGCCCGTTCCAGGGTTGCCCCTAAGCGGTTCCACTCCATGCCCCGATTGGAGCTCTGTGCTGCACTCACTGGGGCACAGCTCTCACAATTGCTGGAAAGGGAGCTCACCCTTAGGATCGACCAGACGGTACTATGGTCTGATTCTACAACAGTGCTGACCTGGCTGAGGTCTGAATCCTGTCGATTTAAGGTCTTCGTGGGCACTCGTGTAGCCGAGATACAAGAGCTGACAGACAGGCACTCCTGGAGATACGCCGACTCTGGAAGGAATCCAGCCAACGATGTGACACGTGGGAAGAAGCTGAAGGAGCTCACTGTACCAAATAGATGGAGCCAAGGACCATCCTTTCTCCTGCGCAGTCCAGACTCCTGGCCAGAGGATCTCACGGTTGACCAAGCAGGAGATGCCTCGGAGCTGCGCAAAGCTGTGTTCTGTGGGACCACAGCAACTACTCCGTCAGGTCAGCCAACTTCAGATTTGAGCCGCTACAAAACCTGGAGTGAGATGTTAGAGGTTACAGTGCGGGTGCTACATGGGGCGGCCCAACCAGATGGTCATCCCACTGTTGAGGACTATCGCAAGGCGGAGAGGCTGATCCTACAGGGGGCCCAGATGGATAGTTTCCCGGAGGAGTACAACCTGTTGAAAGTCGGTAAGCCAGTTCCCAGGAGCAGTCGTCTTCTCTCTCTGTCACCAGAGGTGGATGAGACCAGACAGCTCATTTGTGTTGGAGGACGACTTCGTCGATCTGAAGATTTGGCTCTGGAGACACTCCATCCAATTATCCTAGACCCAAGCCATCCAGTGATTCCCAATGTTCTTCTGATGGAGCGGCCGGATGGATCGCTACCTCAGATAGTATACCCAGAGAGTGAGCTCCTCAGTCGCCGTCGCTGGAAGCATTCCCAGGTTTTGGCTGACCATTTCTGGTCACGTTTCATTCGTCAGTACATTCCCAGTCTGCAGACTCGCCAGAAGTGGCAGACAACGGCAGCTGATTTGGCTGAGGACTCTGTGGTGATGATCACTGATCCACAGCTTCCCAGGGCTCTCTGGCCGGTGGGGAGGGTGATTAAAACTCATCCTAGCCCTGATGGACGCATCAGGTCAGCTGACGTGAAGGTGAAGGAGAGAGCCTCCACTCGGCCAGTTGCCAGACTGGTTGTCCTCCCTGCGCTGCCCTCTGGAGAAGATGAGGACAGCTCTGCGTCGAGCTCACCACAACCCTAGAACTTTGTTGCCTTATTGATGAGCAAATGTCTTACATACATTTGGGGGGGGGGGCTATATAAAAGGCCCCAAAGTTCATAGACTAGTTTTACTGGTGTTTATAAGTTTATATAGGTTCATGTAATGTTCAGTCTTCTGTCAGTTTGGGCCAGCCCACCTTCTAGTGACATCATCCGGTTAGTAAGGTGGGCAGTTTAATGGCGCATGGGCAGTATTGGTCCGGAGGGGGTGCACTGATTCCTGGGGCATGTTAGGTGTGCGTAAATGACAAGTAGTGACCTGTGTCGTATTTTGCCTTTGTTTGTGTCAGTACTGTAGTATGTTACCATTTAGGAGCTAATGTAGTCCATAGTTGGAGCGGTAGGCCACGCATGCAACACGTGAGTTCACCCTCATTTCATAAGCTAATTTATGTTGTTAGCTTACCCCGGTTTAGCTTTGTTGACGCATGTACGGTCGCTCGTATGTCCATAATGTCATTCCTGTGTTATCAGACCTTCTCTGTATGTTGTATGTGATGCTTGTGATTGTTTACTTTGAAGTAGCGGAGTTTGTAGCGAACAATTAGGTACGTGGATTAATAAAATAGCGAACGTGGTTTGACCGGAAGTAGGGCACCCCGCTTGCCCTTCACAATAAGAGCATTATATCGGATTATAATGGGGGACGCTTTTATTTTGTATAACTACCGGAAGTAGTTATACAACGGTTGCTTAACCTCGCACTAATGTTAAAATCAAATTCAAATTCAAATTTTATTTGTCACGTACACAGTCATACACAGTACAATATGCAGTGAAATGCTTGGACAACTGCTCGTGACCTAAAGAAAACAAAAAAGGAAAAGGCTATGAATAAGATAGGAAATAAATATGAAAAATTAAAAAGGGAAATAAATATGAAAAATTAAAAAGGGTAAATTTTACTAGGAAGGAATAAAATATAAATTAAGGTTAAAAAGGAAATAACTGTACAACACAAATTAGAATGAAGGGTAAATTTAACTGGGAAAGAATAAGATAAAATATATAAATTAAAGTTGAAAATGAAATAACTGTACAACAAAATACACAATACACAATATAGAACTATATAAGAATGTATGAAGAAATATAAATAAATATATACACAATAACAGCAGCTGTACAAGTATTAACTGGAAATGAAGAATATAATGTCCAGTGTTGTGCAATCCACATTATGTCTTCTGCAGTGCAAATATGCTTAAAGTGATTTAAGTGATGAAGTGAAAACAATGTCCAGAATGTCCAGTGTGTGTGTAAGAACTGTATGTGTGGGTCAGTACTGTGTGGTGGTGTGATTGAGAGACCGTATCGCCTGCGGGAAGAAGCTCCTCCTCAGTCTCTCTGTGTTGGTCTTCAGGGAGCGGAATCACTTTCCTGACCTCAACAGAGAGAACAGTCTGTTGTTGGGATGGCTCAGGTCCTTCACGATCTTCCTGGCCTTGGTCCAGCACCGCCTGCTGTAGATTGAGTGCAGGTCAGGGAGCTCGGAGCGGATGGTGCGCTCAGCTGATCGCACAACCCTCTGTAGAGCTCGTCTGTCCTGCATGGTGCTGTTTCCAAACCAGGTTAAGATGTTTCCCGTCAGGATGCTCTCTATGGTGCACGAGTAAAAGTTCCTGAGCACCTTGGAGGGCAGTTGGAAGTCTCTCAAGCGTCTGAGGTGGTAGAGACGCTGATGGGCCTTTTTCACCACGGTGTTGATGTGACAGGACCATGACAGGTCCTGCGTGATGTGAACTCCGAGGTATTTGAAGCTGTCCACTCTCTCCACTGGGCACTCGTTGATGACAGGGGTCTGGTAGTTCCTCTCCTGCTTAGTGCTGAAGTCCACTATCAACTCCTTTGTCTTACTGACGTTTAGAAGGAGGTTGTTCCTCTGGCACCAGTTCTCCAGATTCCTAATCTCCTTCAGGTAGGCCGTCTCGTTGTTATCAGAGATCAGGCCCACCACGACGGTGTCGTCAGCAAACTTGATGATGGTGGTGGAGCTGGTAGTGGCCACACAGTCATATGTGTACAAAGAGTACAGCAGGGGGCTCAGAACACACCCCTGGGGGGCTCCAGTGCTGAGAGTGGTGGAGGCTGAGACATGTCCGCCCATCCTTACTGCCTGTGGTCTGCCAGTTAGGAAGTTGGAGATCCACTGACACATAGATGAGCTGAGTCCCAGATGCTCCAGCTTGGTGGTGAGTGTGGAGGGAATTATGGTATTAAATGCAGAGCTGTAGTCTATGAAGAGCATTTTAACATAATTCCCCCTTCTAGTGTCCAAGTGAGTGAGTGATGTGTGGAGGAGATGAGAGATGGCATCGTCTGTGGAACGATTTGGACGGTAAGCGAACTGTAGTGGGTCCAGTGTGTCTGGTAGTGAAGAAATGATGAAGTCTCTGACCAGGCGTTCAAAGCACTTCATCACTACTGAGGTGAGGGCTACAGGGCGATAGTCATTGAGAGAAGCAGGGTGGGGTTTCTTCGGGACAGGAACAATGATGGACTCTTTGAAGCATGTGGGGATCACCGACTGAGATAAAGAGATGTTGAATATCTCAGTGAACACAGGAGCTAGCTGGTATGCGCAGTCTCTTAGGATACGACCTGGGATGCCGTCTGGTCCTGCTGCTTTCCTGGTGTTCACTCTTTTGAAGGCTCTCCTTACTTCATGCTCGGAGATGACGAGCACGTTTCCGGTGCTGGCAGTATCTTCCTGTCTGCAGCCGTTAGCGCCGCTAACACTAGCATTGTTGGAGTCCTTAGCTGCAGCCTCGAAGCGAGCATAGAAAGTGTTCAGCTCGTCTGCCAGAGTCACGGCCGCGTTCGTCATACCGGTTGTTGGTGCTTTATAGTCCGTTATTGTCCTTAGTCCCCGCCACAGGCTCCTAGAGTCACTCTGTTGGAGTTGTGACTCTAGTTTCCTCCCGTAGCGCTGCTTCGCCTCTTTCACCGCCCTCCGCACGTTATATGACGCGGCTTTGTACGGGTCCATGTCCCCCGTCGTGAGTCCCGTGTTGTAGGCAGCGGTGCGGGATCTCAGAGCGTCGCGGATGGTTTTATCCACCCACGGCTTCTGGTTGGGAAACGTTGTGATAGTCTTTGTCTCCACGGTATCATCCGCTAGTTTCCCGATGAATCCCACAACCGCTTCCGTAAACACGTTGACATCATCATCGGAGCTGTTTCTGAACATGCCCCAGTCTGCGTCATCGAGTGCGTCCTGTAACGCGGCCACCGATTGATCAGTCCAGCGCGCGACCTTCCTCTGAACCGGAACTTCCTGTTTCAGCCTTTGTTTGTATTTTGGCATGAGGAAGATGGCGGCGTGATCAGATTTGCCAAACGGGGGGCGGGGTTGTGCCTTGTAGCCGTCCTTGACCGTAGTGTAGCAGTGGTCCAGTGTCCTTTCACCTCTGGTGGGGCAGGTGATGTGTTGATAAAAGTTCGGCGCTGCGCGTTTGAGGTTGGCGCTATTAAAGTCCCCCGTCACAATAAGCGCAGGGTCCCGGTGTTGTGTCTGGTGCTGTGTGAGTGCCTCATGCAGCTCGCATAAGGCGGTGACCGTGTCCGCTTGTGGTGGAATATAAACGGCACTTATAATGACCGATGTAAATTCCCGAGGTAGATAAAAAGGACGACACATGATGGACAGTAGTTCCAGATTTGGTGTGCAGGAGCGTGTGAGAGGAACAACGTTCGCACTGTTGCACCAGTTGTTGTTCACCATTAAACACACGCCGCCTCCCCTTGACTTCCCCGAGTCCCGTGTCCTGTCCATGCGGTGAACCGAGAAGAACTCGGCCGGCTGGATGGCGTGGTCCGGCACCGCTGGGTTCAGCCATGTCTCGGTGAAGCAGAGGAGATTGCAGTCCCGAATGTCTCTCTGGAACTTTACCCTGGCCCTGAGGTCGTCAAGCTTGTTCTCCAGTGACTGGACGTTGGCGAGCAGGATGCTAGGCAGAGGTGTGCGGTGTGCACGAGCTCTCAGCCTGTTCCTGACGCCGGCTCGCTTCCCTCTAGGCCGCCGCCGCTTCCCTTTGTTCTCCCTCAAGATCTCACTCGGCCAGCTCGGATCCGGAGTTAAAAACTTCGAATTGTGAGTACATTGTAAACCAATAGAAACAAGAGTGTCACTGTCATACCTAATGTACCCAATGGTGATGATTTTGCCGATTTAGAAACGCTGAAAACTAACTTAAAAAACAAAGACAAAGAAAAAGTGGTCGGAGGAGTCGTGACGGCAGCCGACCTCACCGGCGCCATCTTTCCATAAATGTTATTTAGTTGCATAGTGTGAGCAGTTTGAAGTGTATTATATTTTTCTGATCTTTATATTTGATTATGTTAACTATGTTGTATTATGTTTATATTTGAGTATTTGACTTGTCTATTCTCTTTATTTATTGTTATTTCCCTTGTTTATTTCGTTTGTAGGAAACCACACACACACACACACCCAGACACACACTTATGTACACCCGCTGTGTTTACAGCCCCAGAAATTGAGTGGTGACAATAAAGTGCCTCAAACGGAATCTCAAGCTCCCTCCTTCTTTCGTACTCTGGGACAATTTGGCCTTAAGTGGTGTTCTGGCCGACACACCGGGGTGACCGTAGTGCTCAAAGACTGAATCAGTGCCACAGCCGTGCCTATTTTTGATATCTCCACTACAAGCATTTTCTGTGTGGAAAAAGTTGCCTAGCCTTTTTTAAGTAAATGTCACTCCAATTTTTTTTTCAGTGTAGGCGGTAGGTGAAGTGTCTTGCCCAAGGACACAATCACCTATCGTGAACGATTGAGCCACGATTGCCCTAATAACAATATCCCTAATAGTATCAAATAAAACCTTAGGGTTACCTCTGCCCCTAGGGACTAGGTTTGAAAAATAAGCAGCACTGGCATCACGATTTGAAGGGTTAAAAAAAAAAATAAGGTCTTTTAAATGAAAATAATATATCACACCCACACTGGGTATATAGGATTAAATTAAACATTAAACACAAAACCATAAAAGAGTCTGAAGTCCAGGCTCACAGGTCAATGATCAGATGCCCTGACATAAAATCCACACTCTGTATAGCTCTATGTCTCACTAATAATTTTCAAGACTATATAGCCTGACTGTGATCGTCTCTGCAGGCTTAAACAGTTTAAACATTAAACGCAAAACTATCAAAGGGTTGTAATCTGCAACTGAAAGCTGCAAAGCAGAGTTTTGACTTGCTGATATGAGTTTAAATAAATCATTAATCATTATGTTTTCCCTCTCGTTACATTTCACTTGGCCTTTAGGTTATATTTGATGGAACTGTCTTTCAAATGGTATGCGTAACAGAGTGTTTTGGTAATATTATTGTTTTGGTTTTTGGTTATAAATTTACTTAGAGACAGATAAAGAGCCCTTTGCAAAATAATAGGGTGGGGGACAGTAACAGTTGGATCCGGGTTGAAATGAAAAGGACGCCAGGCAGAGGTGTTTAACACAAAATAAATCTTTATTATAATTAATTAACCCAGTAATCATATAAGCAGTAACAACAGAAAGAGACAGCAACGCTGCTTTAATGATAAATCAGACAGGCCGACCCCAAAAAGATGGTGACCGCTTCAACTAAGAAAACAACAAAAGGCTTCAACAGCCACACCTAGACCAGAATCACACACTGACCAGCACAGAGGAAATCCACCAGAATCCTCACCCACACCCGCACTGCTCTCCTCCAGCTTATATCACCTCTGGAGGGTAATTGGTGGTAAACGAGGGCGGATGAGCAGCAGGTGCGTCCTAAAGGAGAAGACAGGGGCAGAGCGAGACAAGGGGAGGGGCAAGAAAGAAGGAGGAGGAGAGGACAACACCACGCCCACACACTCCCACAGCCTCACAGGATGTAACATTCCCCCCCTTACATTCACACTATACAAAACACAAAATAAACTCATCACTAAGTGCATCCGCCACCAGATTTTCAGTCCCTTTCTTGTGTTGGATATCCATCCATCCATCCATCTTCATCCGCTTTATCCGGGGCCGGGTCGCGGGGGCAGCAGCCTAAGCAAAGAGGCCCAGACCTCCCTCTCCCCAGCCACCTCCTCCAGCTTATCCGGGGGAATACCAAGGCGTTCCCAGGCCAGCCGAGAGATATAATCTCTCCAGCGTGTTCTGGGTCTTCCCGGGGCCTCCTCCCGGTGGGACATGCCTGGAACACCTCACCCAGGAGGCGCCCAGGGGGCATCCTTGTCAGATGCCCGAACCACCTCAGCTGGCTCCTTTCGATGTGGAGCAGCAGCTGCTCTACTCTGAGCCCCTCCCGGATGGCCGAACTTCTCACCCTATCTCTAAGGGAGAGGCCAGCCACCCTTCGGAGGAAGCTCATTTCTGCCGCTTGTATCCGCGATCTCGTTCTTTCGGTCACTACCCACAGCTCGTGGCCATAGGTGAGGGTAGGGACGTAGATCGACCGGTAAATGGAGAGCTTCGCTTTTGCACTCAGCTCCCTCTTCACCACGACGGACCGGTGCAGCGTCCACATTACTGCAGCTGCAGCCCCAATCTGTCTGTCGATCTCCGGCTCCCTTCTCCCATCACTCGAGAACAAGACCCCGAGATACTTGAACTCCTCCACTTGGGGCAGGAACTCATCCCCGACCCGGAGTGGGCACTCCACCCTTTTCCGGCTGAGAACCATGGCCTCAGATTTGGAGGTGCTGATCCTCATTCCCGCTGCTTCACACTCGGCTGCGAACCGTTCCAGTGCGAGCTGGAGGCCCTCACCCGATGAAGCCAACAGAACCACATCATCTGCAAAAATCAGAGATGAGATTCCGAGGCCACCAAAGCGAAAGCCCTCCGCCACTTGGCTGCGCCTAGAAATCCTGTCCATAAAAATTATGAACAGAACCGGAGACAAAGAGCAGCCTTGGCGGAGCCCATCACCCACCGGGAACGAGTCCGACTTATTACCGGCAATGCGAACCAAGCTCTTGCAACGGTTATATAGGGATCGAATGGCCCGTAGCAATGGGCTAGACACCCCATATTCCCGCAACACCTCCCACAGGACACCCCGAGGGACACGGTCGAATGCCTTCTCCAAGTCCACAAAACACATGTAGACTGGTTGGGCAAACTCCCATGCACCCTCAAGTATCCTCGAGAGGATAAAGAGCTGGTCCAGTGTTCCGCGACCAGGACGAAAACCGCATTGTTCCTCCTGTATCCGAGGTTCGACTAACGGACGAACTCTCCTTTCCAGCACCCTGGCATAGACTTTCCCAGGGAGGCTGAGGAGTGTGATCCCCCTGTAGTTGGAACACACCCTCCGGTCCCCCTTCTTAAAGATGGGGACCACCACCCCGGTCTGCCAGTCCACAGGTACTGCCCCTGATCTCCACGCAACATTGCAGAGGCCTGTCAACCAGGACAGCCCTACAACGTCCAGAGCCTTCAGGAACTCGGGGCGGACCTCATCAACACCAGGGGCTCTGCCACCAAGGAGTTGTTTAACTGCCTCAGTGACCTCGCCCCCGGAAATTGGCGGGTCATTCCCCTCATCCCCAGACTCTGCTTCCTCCTCGGAAGACGTGTCAGTGGGATTAAGAAGGTCCTCGAAGTATTCCTTCCACCGCCTGACAATTTTCTCAGTCGACGTCAGCAGCGCTCCGCCAGCACTATACACAGTGCAGGTAGAGCACCGCTTTCCCCTCCTGAGATGTCTGACGGTTTGCCAGAATCTCTTCGAGGCAGTCCGAAAATCTTTTTCCATGGCCTCTCCGAACTCCTCCCACACCCGAGTTTTTGCTTCAGCCACTGCCCGAGCCGCATTCCGCTTGGCCTGTCGATACCTGTCGGCTGCCTCCGGAGTCCCACAGGCTAACCAAGCCCGATAGGACTCCTTCTTCAGCCTGGTGGCTCCCTTCACCTCTGGTGTCCACCATTTGGTTCGGGGATTACCACCACGGCAGGCACCAACCACCTTGTGGCCGCAGCTCAATGCAGCAGCTTCGGCAATGGAGACGCTGAACATGGTCCATTCGGACTCAATGTCCCCAGTCTCCCTCGGAATGCTGTTGAAGCTCTGCCGGAGGTGTGCGTTGAAGATCTCGCGGACTGGGGCCTCTGCTAGACCGTTCCCAGCACACCCTCACTACGCGTTTAGGTGCACCAGGTCTGTCCAGCGTCCTCCCCCGCCACCTGATCCAACTCACCACCAGGTGGTGATCAGTTGACAGCTCAGCCCCTCTCTTTACCCGAGTGTCCAGAACATATGGTCGCAGGTCTGCTGATACGATTACAAAATCGATCATCGACCTATGGCCTAGAGCGTCCTGGTGCCACGTGCACTTATTGACACTCTTATGTTCGAACAGGGTGTTCGTTATGGCCAAACTGTGATTAGCACAGAAGTCCAATAACAAAGCACCGCTCGGGTTCAGATCAGGGAGGCCGTTCCTCCCAATCACGCCCCTCCAGGTCTCGCTGTCGTTACCCCACGTGAGCATTGAAGTCTCCCAGCAGGACAACAGAGTCTCCAGGTGGAGCACCCTCCAGCACCCCCCCCCCCCCCCCCCAGGGACTCTAAGAAGGCTGGGTACTCTGAACTGCCACTCGGCGCATAAGCGCAGATGACAGTCAGGACCCGTTCCCCGACCCTAAGGCGCAGGGAACAAACCCTCTCGTCCACCGGGAAAAACCCCAACGTACCGGCAGCAAGCCGAGGGGATATTAGAATACCCACCCCAGCCCGCCGCCTCTCACCAGGGGCAACTCCAGACTGAGACAGAGTCCAGCCCCTCTCCAGGAGACTGGTTCCAGAGCCCAAGCCATGTGTAGAGGTGAGCCCGACTATATCTAGCCGGTACCTCTCAACCTCACGCACTAACTCAGGCTCCTTCCCCACCAGAGAGGTGACATTCCATGTCCCTATTGCCAGTCTTGGCAGCCGGGGGTCAGTCCGCCAGGGCCTCCGCTCCTGGCCGCCACCCGGCACACAATGCACCCGACCCCTATGGCGCCTCCTGCGGGTGGTCGGCCTGCGGGAGGATGGGCCCATGTCTCCTCTTCGGGCTGTGCCCTGCCGGGCCCCATGGACTAAGGCCCAGCCACCAGACGCTCGCCCTCGGGCACCCTCCCCGGGCCTGGCTCCAGGGCGGGGCCCCGGTAACCCTATCCCGGGCAGGGTAAACTGTTCCCTCGGTGTCCTTTTCATAAGACCCTTATGAAAAGGACACCGTGTTGGATAACCAGATCATAATCTTACACCAGCATTGCCCAGCGCATTAGCCGCTGGTTGTGGTTGTACATACGTTGGAGAAATGTAAGGGGATTGTGATCTGTAAACACAGTTACTGGAAAGGAGCTAGAGCCCACATACACGGTGAAGTGCTGCAAGGCCATCAGCAGCGCTAGAGCTTCTTTCTCAATGGTGGAATAGTTTAGCTGATGGCGCTTGAACTTTACAGAATAGTAGCAGACTGGGTGACACACACCCTCTGCGTCATCCTGTAACAGCACCGCACCAGCTCCGTTGGCACTGGCGTCAACTTCCAGTTTGAAAGGCTGAGAGAAGTTGGGGGCTGCCAAGACCTGGGTGCTGCAAAGGAGGGATTTTGCAGACTCAAATGCATGCTGTTTGATTGGGGTTGCATCACCAACATTGATATCATGTTCACAGACACTAGTATGCGAAGGCACATCACCAAAGAGAGAAGGGTAGGAGTGCAGTAGGCTAAGCACATCGTTGCACTGTGAAGGGGAAAGATGAGACAAGTGGGCCGTTGCCTCTGCTAAATGAGCTGAATTCGCCAACCGTCCACACCATTGTCCCTCAGAATGGCAAGGCGTAGAGATTCAGTATCTTCAGTCTTCAGTGGACACTCCATTTCTGACAGAAAACACCTATAAGAGATGGTTGATTTAGAAGGTGCCTTGATGACCCGGCAACTTCAGCCTGTCAAATATAATAATGGAGCAGTATGTTTAAAAAAAAAGAAATCTAATTATGTATGCACTCAGTGTTAGATTTGTATTGTTGATTGTCATTTATGCTTAGAAACATTTACCCACATATGCTTAGAAGTGTATAATCATTTGTAGATTGAAAGAATGTCTCATCCTAGGAGGTCTGTAACGGCTCTGAGTAGCATGAAGGGGGAGGGCGTTCACTCCCTCTACAGTGTTCTGGCATAGATCACACACCTCCTAGGAGAGGTCGTATCTTCTCTTGCTGATATATGGTATAGCAAACACACGTATATCTGTTTAAGTATAAGAGTCTTTTGTTCAGATGGACCCGCTCCTGGCACCAGCGTTTGGGGAGTCTTCACAGGGTCACACCTTGACCACACACACACACACACACACACACACACATACACAGTATTCTTTGTTCACATGTATACCTATGTAAGATGTCATATGTTAATGACCCTATGCATATTCATGTAACCACAATAAAAGGAGTGCTATGGGGAGCCTGGCTGAGAGTCTGACGGGGGCTAGGTGGTGGGACGACACTTGGCCCCAGCCAGGTTTCCCTCATGCATGAGTAAACCAGCCTGCTTGTGTCTTGCTTTGCAGTGTAACTATATTGTCTTCAACGTTCCAGTGGATAGGTACAAGCTACAAACCTATCATTAATTGGTCCTTCGAGAGCCGGATCCCTGGAGTCGACATTCACCGAGGGGAGAAGAGGCACGCGGAAAGACTGACGTCAGCCAGGAAGTTCCTGTGGATTCGCTGTCTGTCTTTTCTACTCGATGGATGGCGATCGGCGGGATTTGAGGCTATACTACACGCTAAGCAACACCAAGTAAGTTTAAGTCTTTGCCGCTGTGTGCAGCAAAGCATGCGGTCACTGTGTGAGACTGCGTTGTAAGTCTTTGCCGCTATGTGCAGCAAAGCACGCATCCACTGTGTGAGGTTGCGTTGAAAGTCTTTATCACTGTGTGCGATAAAGCACGTGCGTCCGGTGAGTGTCCGGTTTTGAAATCGCCCTGGGTGTGTGTCCCGAGCGTCCCTTCATTGGGTTTTGAAATCGCCCTGGGTGTGTGTCCCGAGCGTCCCTTCATTGGGTTTTGAAATCGCCCTGGGTGTGTGTCCCGAGCGTCCCTTCATTGGGTTTTGTCGCGCGAGTGGGTGAGCGTCCCACAACTGGGTCAGGGTCCCGAGCGGTCCGGTGTGAGTCCGGAGTAGGCCTATTTTGTGTTGTTGTCATTGTTGTCATCGTCGTTTTTGTTGTTGTTGTGTGTGAGTGTGTGCGGAGCAAAACACGTGGTCTGTGACACCGACTGTTGTTGTTATCATGGGTTTCTAAGCAACCAAGAGTGAGTCGGAGGGAGACAGACGTTTGTGCTGGACTTTGCTCCTGGCAGCACAAAGTATTTAAATTAAAAAAAAAAAAAAAAAAAGAGCGACGGCTCCTTAGCTACGCGCGTTCACGCGAGCATGGTCGCGCGGGTTTCACGCGGACCTGAGCCGTGCGGTTAATCGCAGGCTTATAAATGGAAGAGATTCAAATGTTAGAAGTTTTCAGAAAACACACCAGCTTGAAGAGCGTGTGGAGAAGGCCAGTCCACAGCACTTAAGATATGCTCTGGCGAATGGCTTGCCTCCACCCCTTGCTGACATAAAAATTTTATTCTTTAACTTGCCCTGATTGACAACAGCCTGTGTGCCAGACCATAAAATTTAATTGAGGTGGATAATTGTTAAAAGTTGCTCAAATTTAGTACAATGACATATGAGGTGAAGTGATATAGATAAATATTTAAATTAATGAAGTGCATAGAGGCACTTGACCTGTGTGAAAGACTGTCGTCTTATTATGAGCTATTGTTGAGATATAGAGCACACCTGTGAAAACAACTAATATGCTGAACCCTGTATGAAACATCTAAAGGTACATGATGGAGAAGCTGAATTGAATATGAAAGTGTAAGACTTTGCCACTGTGGGCAGAGCATGCAACTACTGTGTGATGTTGCGTTGCGGTTTTTTTCTTCTGAGCTGATGAGCAAGCTACACATTATCAGATCAAGAGCTGTCTGAGAACTACTCAAAGAGAGGGAAACAGAGTTCTGATAACTGTGATAACTGGAGTGTGCAGCGTTTCCGTGAGCAGTTTTCCTACACCTTGACTCGTGTGTGTAGCATCAGCATCATGTTTTTGTTTATTTGTTTTGTTGGGTCGAAAATAATTAAATAACCTTGTGATCATGCTTATGGATTACCATGGCACATATCACCAGCCACGTGATTTATTTATGCAGATGAAAAAGTGAGTGTGAATGTGTTTGACATCACAGTGTTTTTGTGCGCTGTGTAAAAGAATTTATATTGTAGATGAAAAATAATCATAGGGAAAAGGTTTTGTGTTGATCAGTCAAAAACAACCACAATTTCATTTTCTGCCTTTAAGAAAGGATG